>NW_026525526.1:0-51261 GCF_943737925.1 Anopheles nili
GATCGAGGATGTACTAAAAAAATTTTTTTAGATCGAGGATGTACTAAAATATTTTTTTTTAAATCGAGGATGTACTAAAAAATTTTTTTTAGATCGAGGATGTACTAAAAAAAATTTTTTCATATCAAGGATGTACTAAAAAAATTTTTTTAGATCGAGGATGTACTAAAAAAAATTTTTTTTAGGTCGAGGATGTACTAAAAAAATTTTTTTAGATCGAGGATGTACTAAAAAAAATTTTTTTTAGATCGAGGATGTACTAAAAAAATTTTTTTAGATCGAGGATGTACTAAAAAAATTTTTTTTAGATCGAGGATGTACTAAAAAATTTTTTTTAAATCGAGGATGTACTAAAAAAAATTTTTTCATATCAAGGATGTACTAAAAAAATTTTTTTTAGATCGAGGATGTACTAAAAAAATTTTTTTAGATCGAGGATGTACTAAAAAATTTTTTTAAATCGAGGATGTACTAAAAAATTTTTTTTAGATCGAGGATGTACTAAAAAAAATTTTTCATATCAAGGATGTACTAAAAAAATTTTTTTAGATCGAGGATGTACTAAAAAAATTTTTTTTAGATCGAGGATGTACTAAAAAATTATTTTTAAATCGAGGATGTACTAAAAAAAATTTTTTCATATCAAGGATGTACTAAAAAAAATTTTTTTTAGATCGAGGATGTACTAAAAAATTTTTTTTAGATCGAGGATGTACTAAAAAAATTTTTTTAAATCGAGGATGTACTAAAAAAATTTTTTTTAAATCGAGGATGTACTAAAAAAATTTTTTTAGATCGAGGATGTACTAAAAAAATTTTTTTTAGGTCGAGGATGTACTAAAAAAGTTTTTTTAGATCGAGGATGTACTAAAAAAATTTTTTTTAAATCGAGGATGTACTAAAAAAAATTTTTTTTAGATCGAGGATATACTAAAAAAATTTTTTTTAGATCGAGGATGTACTAAAAAATTTTTTTTAAATCGAGGATGTACTAAAAAAAATTTTTTCATATCAAGGATGTACTAAAAAATTTTTTTTAGATCGAGGATGTACTAAAAAAATTTTTTTAGATCGAGGATGTACTAAAAAAATTTTTTTTAAATCGAGGATGTACAAAAAAAATTTTTTTAGATCGAGGATGTACTAAAAAAATTTTTTTTAGGTCGAGGATGTACTAAAAAAATTTTTTTAGATCGAGGATGTACTAAAAAAATTTTTTTTAAATCGAGGATGTACTAAAAAAATTTTTTTTAAATCGAGGATGTACTAAAAAAATTTTTTTAGATCGAGGATGTACTAAAAAAATTTTTTTTAGATCGAGGATGTACTAAAAATTTTTTTTAAATCGAGGATGTACTAAAAAAAATTTTTTTCATATCAAGGATGTACTAAAAAAATTTTTTTTTAGATCGAGGATGTACTAAAAAAATTTTTTTAGATCGAGGATGTACTAAAAAAATTTTTTTTAAATCGAGGATGTACTAAAAAAATTTTTTTAGATCGAGGATGTACTAAAAAAATTTTTTTTAGATCGAGGATGTACTAAAAAAATTTTTTTAGATCGAGGATGTACTAAAAAAATTTTTTTAGATCGAGGATGTACTAAAAAAATTTTTTTAAATCGAGGATGTACTAAAAAATTTTTTTTTAAATCGAGGATGTACTAAAAAAATTTTTTTAGATCGAGGATGTACTAAAAAATTTTTTTTAGATCGAGGATGTACTAAAAAAATTTTTTTAGATCGAGGATGTACTAAAAAAATTTTTTTTAGGTCGAGGATGTACTAAAAAAATTTTTTTTAGATCGAGGATGTACTAAAAAAATTTTTTTAGGTCGAGGATGTACTAAAAAAATTTTTTTTAGGTCGAGGATGTACTAAAAAAATTTTTTTAGATCGAGGATGTACTAAAAAAATTTTTTTTAAATCGAGGATGTACTAAAAAATTTTTTTTTAAATCGAGGATGTACTAAAAAAATTTTTTTAGATCGAGGATGTACTAAAAAAATTTTTTTTAGATCGAGGATGTACTAAAAAATTTTTTTTAAATCGAGGATGTACTAAAAAAAATTTTTTCATATCAAGGATGTACTAAAAAATTTTTTTTTAGATCGAGGATGTACTAAAAAAATTTTTTTAGATCGAGGATGTACTAAAAAAATTTTTTTTAAATCGAGGATGTACTAAAAAAATTTTTTTAGATCGAGGATGTACTAAAAAAATTTTTTTTAGGTCGAGGATGTACTAAAAAAATTTTTTTAGATCGAGGATGTACTAAAAAAATTTTTTTTAGGTCGAGGATGTACTAAAAAAATTTTTTTAGATCGAGGATGTACTAAAAAAATTTTTTTTAGATCGAGGATGTACTAAAAAAATTTTTTTAAATCGAGGATGTACTAAAAAAATTTTTTTTAAATCGAGGATGTACTAAAAAAATTTTTTTAGATCGAGGATGTACTAAAAAAATTTTTTTTAGGTCGAGGAAGTACTAAAAAAATTTTTTTAGATCGAGGATGTACTAAAAAAATTTTTTTTAGATCGAGGATGTACTAAAAAAATTTTTTTTGATCGAGGATGTACTAAAAAAATTTTTTTTAGATCGAGGATGTACTACAAAAATTTTTTTTGATCGAGGATGTACTAAAAAAATTTTTTTTAGATCAAGGATGTACTAAAAAAATTTTTTTTAGATCGAGGATGTACTAAAAAAATTGTTTTAGATCGAGGATGTACTAAAAAAATTTTTTTAGATCGAGGGTGTACTAAACTAATTTTTTTAGATCGAGGATGTACTAAAAAAATTTTTTTTAGGTCGAGGATGTACTAAAAAAATTTTTTTAGATCGAGGATGTACTAAAAAAATTTTTTTTAGGTCGAGGATGTACTAAAAAAATTTTTTTAAATCGAGGATGTACTAAAAAATTTTTTTTTAGATCGAGGATGTACTAAAAAAATTTTTTTAAATCGAGGATGTACTAAAAAAATTTTTTTTAAATCGAGGATGTACTAAAAAAATTTTTTTTAGATCGAGGATGTACTAAAAAAATTTTTTTAGATCGAGGATGTACTAAAAAAATTTTTTTTAGGTCGAGGATGTACTAAAAAAATTTTTTTAGATCGAGGATGTACTAAAAAAATTTTTTTTAGGTCGAGGATGTACTAAAAAAATTTTTTTAGATCGAGGATGTACTAAAAAATTTTTTTTTAGATCGAGGATGTACTAAAAAAATTTTTTTAAATCGAGGATGTACTAAAAAAATTTTTTTTAAATCGAGGATGTACTAAAAAAATTTTTTTAGATCGAGGATGTACTAAAAAAATTTTTTTTAGATCGAGGATGTACTAAAAAAATTTTTTTAGATCGAGGATGTACTAAAAAAATTTTTTTTAAATCGAGGATGTACTAAAAAAATATTTTTAGATCGAGGATGTGCTAAAAAAATTTTTTTTAGATCGAGGATGTACTAAAAATTTTTTTTTAAATCGAGGATGTACTAAAAATTTTTTTAGATCGAGGATGTACTAAAAAAATTTTTTTTAAATCGAGGATGTACTAAAAAAATTTTTTTAGATCGAGGATGTACTAAAAAAAATTTTTTTAGATCGAGGATATACTAAAAAATTTTTTTTAAATCGAGGATGTACTAAAAAAAATTTTTTCATATCAAGGATGTACTAAAAAAATTTTTTTTAGATCGAGGATGTACTAAAAAAATTTTTTTAGATCGAGGATGTACTAAAAAAATTTTTTTTTAATCGAGGATGTACTAAAAAATTTTTTTTAGATCGAGGATGTACTAAAAAAATTTTTTTTAGGTCGAGGATGTACTAAAAAAATTTTTTTAGATCGAGGATGTACTAAAAAAATTTTTTTTAGGTCGAGGATGTACTAAAAAAATTTTTTTAGATCGAGGATGTACTAAAAAAATTTTTTTAGATCGAGGATGTACTAAAAAAATTTTTTTTAAATCGAGGATGTACTAAAAAAATTTTTTTAGATCGAGGATGTACTAAAAAAATTTTTTTTAGGTCGAGGATGTACTAAAAAAATTTTTTTAGATCGAGGATGTACTAAAAAAATTTTTTTTAGGTCGAGGATGTACTAAAAAAATTTTTTTAGATCGAGGATGTACTAAAAAAATTTTTTTAGATCGAGGATGTACTAAAAAAATTTTTTTTAGATCGAGGATGTACTAAAACATTTTTTTTAGATCGAGGATGTGCTAAAAAAATTTTTTTTAGATCAAGGATGTACTAAAAAATTTTTTTTTAAATCGAGGATGTACTAAAAAAAATTTTTTCATATCAAGGATGTACTAAAAAAATTTTTTTTAGATCGAGGATGTACTAAAAAAATTTTTTTTAGATCGAGGATGTACTAAAAAAATTTATTTAGATCGAGGATGTACTAAAAAAATTTTTTTTAAATCGAGGATGTACTAAAAAAATTTTTTTAGATCGAGGATGTACTAAAAAAATTTTTTTTAGATCGAGGATATACTAAAAAATTTTTTTTAAATCGAGGATGTACTAAAAAAAATTTTTTCATATCAAGGATGTACTAAAAAAATTTTTTTTAGATCGAGGATGTACTAAAAAAATTTTTTTAGATCGAGGATGTACTAAAAAAATTTTTTTTTAATCGAGGATGTACTAAAAAAATTTTTTTAGATCGAGGATGTACTAAAAAAATTTTTTTTAGGTCGAGGATGTACTAAAAAAATTTTTTTAGATCGAGGATGTACTAAAAAAATTTTTTTTAGGTCGAGGATGTACTAAAAAAATTTTTTTAAATCGAGGATGTACTAAAAAATTTTTTTTTAGATCGAGGATGTACTAAAAAAATTTTTTTAAATCGAGGATGTACTAAAAAAATTTTTTTTAAATCGAGGATGTACTAAAAAAATTTTTTTAGATCGAGGATGTACTAAAAAAATTTTTTTTAGATCGAGGATGTACTAAAAAAATTTTTTTAGATCGAGGATGTACTAAAAAAATTTTTTTTAAATCGAGGATGTACTAAAAAAATTTTTTTAGATCGAGGATGTGCTAAAAAAATTTTTTTTAGATCGAGGATGTACTAAAAAATTTTTTTTAAATCGAGGATGTACTAAAAATTTTTTTAGATCGAGGATGTACTAAAAAAATTTTTTTTAAATCGAGGATGTACTAAAAAAATTTTTTTAGATCGAGGATGTGCTAAAAAAATTTTTTTTAGATCGAGGATGTACTAAAAAATTTTTTTTAAATCGAGGATGTGCTAAAAAAAATTTTTTCATATCAAGGATGTACTAAAAAAATTTTTTTTAGATCGAGGATGTACTAAAAAAATTTTTTTAGATCGAGGATGTACTAAAAAATTTTTTTTTAAATCGAGGATGTACTAAAAAAATTTTTTTAGATCGAGGATGTACTAAAAAATTTTTTTTTAAATCGAGGATGTACTAAAAAATTTTTTTTAGATCGAGGATGTACTAAAAAAAATTTTTTTAGGTCGAGGATGTACTAAAAAAATTTTTTTAGATCGAGGATGTACTAAAAAAATTTTTTTTAGGTCGAGGATGTACTAAAAAAATTTTTTTAGATCGAGGATGTACTAAAAAAATTTTTTTTAGGTCGAGGATGTACTAAAAAAATTTTTTTAGATCGAGGATGTACTAAAAAAATTTTTTTTAAATCGAGGATGTACTAAAAAAATTTTTTTAGATCGAGGATGTACTAAAAAATTTTTTTTTAAATCGAGGATGTACTAAAAAATTTTTTTTAGATCGAGGATGTACTAAAAAAAATTTTTTCATATCAAGGATGTACTAAAAAAATTTTTTTAGATCGAGGATGTACTAAAAAATTTTTTTTAAATCGAGGATGTACTAAAAAAATTTTTTTAGATCGAGGATGTACTAAAAAAATTTTTTTTAGGTCGAGGATGTACTAAAAAAATTTTTTTAGATCGAGGATGTACTAAAAAAATTTTTTTTAGGTCGAGGATGTACTAAAAAAATTTTTTTAGATCGAGGATGTACTAAAAAAATTTTTTTTAGATCGAGGATGTACTAAAAAAATTTTTTTAGATCGAGGATGTACTAAAAAAATTTTTTTTAAATCGAAGATGTACTAAAAAAATTTTTTTAAATCGAGGATGTACTAAAAAAATTTTTTTTAAATCGAGGATGTACTAAAAAAATTTTTTTAGATCGAGGATGTACTAAAAAAATTTTTTTAAATCGAGGATGTACTAAAAAAATTTTTTTTAAATCGAGGATGTACTAAAAAAATTTTTTTAGATCGAGGATGTACTAAAAAAATTTTTTTTAAATCGAGGATGTACTAAAAAAATTTTTTTAGATCGAGGATGTACTAAAAAAATTTTTTTTAGGTCGAGGATGTACTAAAAAAATTTTTTTAGATCGAGGATGTACTAAAAAAATTTTTTTTAAATCGAGGATGTACTAAAAAAATTTTTTTAGATCGAGGATGTACTAAAAATTTTTTTTTAAATCGAGGATGTACTAAAAAATTTTTTTTAGATCGAGGATGTACTAAAAAAATTTTTTCATATCAAGGATGTACTAAAAAAATTTTTTAGATCGAGGATGTACTAAAAAAATTTTTTTTAAATCGAGGATGTACTAAAAAAATTTTTTTAGATCGAGGATGTACTAAAAAAATTTTTTTTAGGTCGAGGATGTACTAAAAAAATTTTTTTAGATCGAGGATGTACTAAAAAAATTTTTTTTAGGTCGAGGATGTACTAAAAAAATATTTTTAGATCGAGGATGTACTAAAAAAGTTTTTTTTAGGTCGAGGATGTACTAAAAAAATTTTTTTAGATCGAGGATGTACTAAAAAAATTTTTTTTAAATCGAGGATGTACTAAAAAAATTTTTTTAGATCGAGGATGTACTAAAAAATTTTTTTTTAAATCGAGGATGTACTAAAAAATTTTTTTTAGATCGAGGATGTACTAAAAAATTTTTTTTTAAATCGAGGATGTACTAAAAAATTTTTTTTAGATCGAGGATGTACTAAAAAAAATTTTTTCATATCAAGGATGTACTAAAAAAATTTTTTTTAGATCGAGGATGTACTAAAAAAATTTTTTTAGATCGAGGATGTACTAAAAAAATTTTTTTAAATCGAGGATGTACTAAAAAAATTTTTTTTAAATCGAGGATGTACTAAAAAAATTTTTTTAGATCGAGGATGTACTAAAAAAATTTTTTTTAGATCGAGGATGTACTAAAAAATTTTTTTTAAATCGAGGATGTACTAAAAAAAATTTTTTCATATCAAGGATGTACTAAAAAAATTTTTTTTAGATCGAGGATGTACTAAAAAAATTTTTTTAGATCGAGGATGTACTAAAAAATTTTTTTTTAAATCGAGGATGTACTAAAAAATTTTTTTTAGATCGAGGATGTACTAAAAAAAATTTTTTCATATCAAGGATGTACTAAAAAAATTTTTTTAGATCGAGGATGTACTAAAAAAATTTTTTTTAAATCGAGGATGTACTAAAAAAATTTTTTTAAATCGAGGATGTACTAAAAAAATTTTTTTTAAATCGAGGATGTACTAAAAAAATTTTTTTAGATCGAGGATGTACTAAAAAAATTTTTTTAAATCGAGGATGTACTAAAAAAATTTTTTTTAAATCGAGGATGTACTAAAAAAATTTTTTTAGATCGAGGATGTACTAAAAAAATTTTTTTTAAATCGAGGATGTACTAAAAAAATTTTTTTAGATCGAGGATGTACTAAAAAAATTTTTTTTAGGTCGAGGATGTACTAAAAAAATTTTTTTAGATCGAGGATGTACTAAAAAAATTTTTTTTAAATCGAGGATGTACTAAAAAAATTTTTTTAGATCGAGGATGTACTAAAAAATTTTTTTTTAAATCGAGGATGTACTAAAAAATTTTTTTTAGATCGAGGATGTACTAAAAAAATTTTTTCATATCAAGGATGTACTAAAAAAATTTTTTAGATCGAGGATGTACTAAAAAAATTTTTTTTAAATCGAGGATGTACTAAAAAAATTTTTTTAGATCGAGGATGTACTAAAAAAATTTTTTTTAGGTCGAGGATGTACTAAAAAAATTTTTTTAGATCGAGGATGTACTAAAAAAATTTTTTTTAGGTCGAGGATGTACTAAAAAAATTTTTTTAGATCGAGGATGTACTAAAAAAGTTTTTTTTAGGTCGAGGATGTACTAAAAAAATTTTTTTAGATCGAGGATGTACTAAAAAAATTTTTTTTAAATCGAGGATGTACTAAAAAAATTTTTTTAGATCGAGGATGTACTAAAAAATTTTTTTTTAAATCGAGGATGTACTAAAAAATTTTTTTTAGATCGAGGATGTACTAAAAAAAATTTTTTCATGTCAAGGATGTACTAAAAAAATTTTTTTTAGATCGAGGATGTACTAAAAAAATTTTTTTAGATCGAGGATGTACTAAAAAAATTTTTTTAAATCGAGGATGTACTAAAAAAATTTTTTTTAAATCGAGGATGTACTAAAAAAATTTTTTTAGATCGAGGATGTACTAAAAAAATTTTTTTTAGATCGAGGATGTACTAAAAAATTTTTTTTAAATCGAGGATGTACTAAAAAAAATTTTTTCATATCAAGGATGTACTAAAAAAATTTTTTTTAGATCGAGGATGTACTAAAAAAATTTTTTTAGATCGAGGATGTACTAAAAATTTTTTTTTTAAATCGAGGATGTACTAAAAAATTTTTTTTAGATCGAGGATGTACTAAAAAAAATTTTTTCATATCAAGGATGTACTAAAAAAATTTTTTTAGATCGAGGATGTACTAAAAAAATTTTTTTTAGATCGAGGATGTACTAAAAAATTTTTTTTAAATCGAGGATGTACTAAAAAAAATTTTTTCATATCAAGGATGTACTAAAAAAATTTTTTTTAGATCGAGGATGTACTAAAAAAATTTTTTTAGATCGAGGATGTACTAAAAAAATTTTTTTTAAATCGAGGATGTACTAAAAAAATTTTTTTAGATCGAGGATGTACTAAAAAAATTTTTTTTAGGTCGAGGATGTACTAAAAAAATTTTTTTAGATCGAGGAAGTACTAAAAAAATTTTTTTTAGGTCGAGGATGTACTAAAAAAATTTTTTTAGATCGAGGATGTACTAAAAAAATTTTTTTTAGATCGAGGATGTACTAAAAAAATTTTTTTAAATCGAGGATGTACTAAAAAAATTTTTTTTAAATCGAGGATGTACTAAAAAAATTTTTTTAGATCGAGGATGTACTAAAAAAATTTTTTTTAGGTCGAGGATGTACTAAAAAAATTTTTTTAGATCGAGGATGTACTAAAAAAATTTTTTTTAGGTCGAGGATGTACTAAAAAAATTTTTTTAGATCGAGGATGTGCTAAAAAAATTTTTTTTGGATCGAGGATGTACTAAAAAAATTTTTTTTAGATCGAGGATGTACTAAAAAAATTTTTTTTAAATCGAGGATGTACTAAAAAAATTTTTTTAGATCGAGGATGTACTAAAAAAATTTTTTTTAGATCGAGGATGTACTAAAAAAATTTTTTTAGATCGAGGATGTACTAAAAAAATTTTTTTTAAATCGAGGATATACTAAAAAAATTTTTTTAGATCGAGGATGTACTAAAAAAATTTTTTTTAGATCGAGGATGTACTAAAAAAATTTTTTTAGATCGAGGATGTGCTAAAAAAATTTTTTTAGATCGAGGATGTACTAAAAATTTTTTTTTAAATCGAGGATGTACTAAAAAAAATTTTTTCATATCAAGGATGTACTAAAAAAATTTTTTTTAGATCGAGGATGTACTAAAAAAATTTTTTTAGATCGAGGATGTACTAAAAAAATTTTTTTAGATCGAGGATGTACTAAAAAAATTTTTTTTAAATCGAGGATGTACTAAAAAATTTTTTTTAGATCGAGGATGTACTAAAAAAATTTTTTTTAGATCGAGGATGTACTAAAAAATTTTTTTTAAATCGAGGATGTACTAAAAAAAATTTTTTCATATCAAGGATGTACTAAAAAAATTTTTTTTAGATCGAGAATGTACTAAAAAAATTTTTTTAGATCGAGGATGTACTAAAAAAATTTTTTTTAAATCGAGGATGTACTAAAAAAATTTTTTTAGATCGAGGATGTACTAAAAAAATTTTTTTTAGGTCGAGGATGTACTAAAAAATTTTTTTAGATCGGGGATGTACTAAAAAAATTTTTTTTAGGTCGAGAATGTACTAAAAAAATTTTTTTAGATCGAGGATGTACTAAAAAAATTTTTTTAGATCGAGGATGTACTAAAAAAATTTTTTTTAGATCGAGGATGTACTAAAAAAATTTTTTTAGATCGAGGATGTGCTAAAAAAATTTTTTTTAGATCGAGGATGTACTAAAAAATTTTTTTTAAATCGAGGATGTACTAAAAAAAATTTTTTCATATCAAGGATGTACTAAAAAAATTTTTTTTAGATCGAGGATGTACTAAAAAAATTTTTTTTAGATCGAGGATGTACTAAAAAAATTTTTTTAGATCGAGGATGTACTAAAAAAATTTTTTTTAAATCGAGGATGTACTAAAAAAATTTTTTTAGATCGAGGATGTACTAAAAAAATTTTTTTTAGATCGAGGATGTACTAAAAAATTTTTTTTAAATCGAGGATGTACTAAAAAAAATTTTTTCATATCAAGGATGTACTAAAAAAATTTTTTTTAGATCGAGGATGTACTAAAAAAATTTTTTTAGATCGAGGATGTACTAAAAAAATTTTTTTTAAATCGAGGATGTACTAAAAAAATTTTTTTAGATCGAGGATGTACTAAAAAAATTTTTTTTAGGTCGAGGATGTACTAAAAAAATTATTTTAGATCGAGGATGTACTAAAAAAATTTTTTTTAGGTCGAGGATGTACTAAAAAAATTTTTTTAGATCGAGGATGTACTAAAAAAATTTTTTTTAGATCGAGGATGTACTAAAAAAATTGTTTTAAATCGAGGATGTACTAAAAAAATTTTTTTTAAATCGAGGATGTACTAAAAAAATTTTTTTAGATCGAGGATGTACTAAAAAAATTTTTTTTAGATCGAGGATGTACTAAAAAAATTTTTTTAGATCGAGGATGTACTAAAAAAATTTTTTTTAGGTCGAGGATGTACTAAAAAAATTTTTTTAGATCGAGGATGTACCAAAAAAATTTTTTTTAGATCGAGGATGTACTAAAAAAATTTTTTTAGATCGAGGATGTGCTAAAAAAATTTTTTTTAGATCGAGGATGTACTAAAAAATTTTTTTTAAAACGAGGATGTACTAAAAAAAATTTTTTCATATCAAGGATGTACTTAAAAAATTTTTTTTAGATCGAGGATGTACTAAAAAATTTTTTTTTAGATCGAGGATGTACTAAAAAAATTTTTTTAGATCGAGGATGTGCTAAAAAAATTTTTTTTAGATCGAGGATGTACTAAAAAATTTTTTTTAAATCGAGGATGTACTAAAAAAAATTTTTTCATATCAAGGATGTACTAAAAAAATTTTTTTTAGATCGAGGATGTACTAAAAAAATTTTTTTAGTTCGAGGATGTACTAAAAAAATTTTTTTTAAATCGAGGATGTACTAAAAAAATTTTTTTAGATCGAGGATGTACTAAAAAAATTTTTTTTAGGTCGAGGATGTACTAAAAAAATTTTTTTAGATCGAGGATGTACTAAAAAAATTTTTTTTAGATCGAGGATGTACTAAAAAAATTTTTTTAGATCGAGGATGTGCTAAAAAAATTTTTTTTAGATCGAGGATGTACTAAAAAATTTTTTTTAAATCGAGGATGTACTAAAAAAATTTTTTTCATATCAAGGATGTACTAAAAAAATTTTTTTAGATCGAGGATGTACTAAAAAAATTTTTTTTAGATCGAGGATGTACTAAAAAAATTTTTTTAGATCGAGGATGTACTAAAAAAATTTTTTTTAGATCGAGGATGTACTAAAAAAATTTTTTTAGATCGAGGATGTACTAAAAAAATTTTTTTTAAATCGAGGATGTACTAAAAAAATTTTTTTAGATCGAGGATGTACTAAAAAAATTTTTTTTAGATCGAGGATGTACTAAAAAATTTTTTTTAAATCGAAGATGTACTAAAAAAAATTTTTTCATATCAAGGATGTACTAAAAAAATTTTTTTTAGATCGAGGATGTACTAAAAAAATTTTTTTAGATCGAGGATGTACTAAAAAAATTTTTTTTAAATCGAGGATGTACTAAAAAAATTTTTTTAGATCGAGGATGTACTAAAAAAATTTTTTTTAGGTCGAGGATGTACTAAAAAAATTTTTTTAGATCGAGGATGTACTAAAAAAATTTTTTTTAGGTCGAGGATGTACTAAAAAAATTTTTTTAGATCGAGGATGTACTAAAAAAATTTTTTTTAGATCGAGGATGTACTAAAAAAATTTTTTTAAATCGAGGATGTACTAAAAAAATTTTTTTTAAATCGAGGATGTACTAAAAAAATTTTTTTAGATCGAGGATGTACTAAAAAAATTTTTTTTAGATCGAGGATGTGCTAAAAAAATTTTTTTTAGGTCGAGGATGTACTAAAAAAATTTTTTTTAGATCGAGGATGTACTAAAAAAATTTTTTTAGATCGAGGATGTACTAAAAAAATTTTTTTTAAATCGAGGATGTACTAAAAAAATGTTTTTAGATCGAGGATGTGCTAAAAAAATTTTTTTTAGATCGAGGATGTACTAAAAATTTTTTTTAAATCGAGGATGTACTAAAAAAAATTTTTTCATATCAAGGATGTACTAAAAAATTTTTTTTTAGATCGAGGATGTACTAAAAAAATTTTTTTAGATGGAGGATGTACTAAAAAAATTTTTTTTAAATCGAGGATGTACTAAAAAAATTTTTTTAGATCGAGGATGTACTAAAAAAATTTTTTTTAGGTCGAGGATGTACTAAAAAAATTTTTTTAGATCGAGGATGTACTAAAAAAATTTTTTTTAAATCGAGGATGTACTAAAAAAATTTTTTTAAATCGAGGATGTACTAGAAAAATTTTTTTTAAATCGAGGATGTACTAAAAAAATTTTTTTAGATCGAGGATGTACTAAAAAAATTTTTTTTAGATCGAGGATGTACTAAAAAAATTTTTTTAGATCGAGGATGTGCTAAAAAAATTTTTTTTAGATCGAGGATGTACTAAAAATTTTTTTTTAAATCGAGGATGTACTAAAAAAAATTTTTTCATATCAAGGATGTACTAAAAAAATTTTTTTTAGATCGAGGATGTACTAAAAAAATTTTTTTAGATCGAGGATGTACTAAAAAAATTTTTTTTAAATCGAGGATGTACTAAAAAAATTTTTTTAGATCGAGGATGTGCTAAAAAAATTTTTTTTAGATCGAGGATGTACTAAAAAATTTTTTTTAAATCGAGGATGTACTAAAAAATTTTTTTAGATCGAGGATGTACTAAAAAAATTTTTTTTAAATCGAGGATGTACTAAAAAAATTTTTTTAGATCGAGGATGTGCTAAAAAAATTTTTTTTAGATCGAGGATGTACTAAAAAATTTTTTTTAAATCGAGGATGTACTAAAAAAAAATTTTTCATATCAAGGATGTACTAAAAAAATTTTTTTTAGATCGAGGATGTACTAAAAAAATTTTTTTAGATCGAGGATGTACTAAAAAAATTTTTTTTAAATCGAGGATGTACTAAAAAAATTTTTTTAGATCGAGGATGTACTAAAAAAATTTTTTTTAGGTCGAGGATGTACTAAAAAAATTTTTTTAGATCAGGGATGTACTAAAAAAATTATTTTTAAATCGAGGATGTAGTAAAAAAATTTTTTTAAATCGAGGATGTACTAAAAAAATTTTTTTTAGATCGAGGATGTACTAAAAAAATTTTTTTAGATCGAGGATGTACTAAAAAAATTTTTTTTAGATCGAGGATGTACTAAAAAAATTTTTTTAGATCGAGGATGTACTAAAAAAATTTTTTTAGATCGAGGATGTACTAAAAAAATTTTTTTTAAATCGAGGATGTACTAAAAAAATTTTTTTAGATCAAGGATGTACTAAAAAAATTTTTTTTAGGTCGAGGATGTACTAAAAAAATTTTGTTAGATCGAGGATGTACTAAAAAAATTTTTTTTAGATCGAGGATGTACTAAAAAAATTTTTTTAAATCGAGGATGTACTAAAAAAATTTTTTTAGATCGAGGATGTACTAAAAAAATTTTTTTTAGATCGAGGATGTACTAAAAAAATTTTTTTAAATCGAGGATGTACTAAAAAAATTTTTTTAGATCGAGGATGTACTAAAAAAATTTTTTTTAGATCGAGGATGTACTAAAAAAATTTTTTTAAATCGAGGATGTACTAAAAAAATTTTTTTTAAATCGAGGATGTACTAAAAAAATTTTTTTAGATCGAGGATGTACTAAAAAAATTTTTTTTAGATCGAGGATGTACTAAAAAAATTTTTTTAGATCGAGGATGTACTAAAAAAATTTTTTTTAAATCGAGGATGTACTAAAAAAATTTTTTTAGATCGAGGATGTACTAAAAAAATTTTTTTTAGGTCGAGGATGTACTAAAAAAATTTTTTTAGATCGAGGATGTACTAAAAAAATTTTTTTTAGATCGAGGATGTACTAAAAAAATTTTTTTAAATCGAGGATGTACTAAAAAAATTTTTTTTAAATCGAGGATGTACTAAAAAAATTTTTTTAGACCGAGGATGTACTAAAAAAATTTTTTTTAGATCGAGGATGTACTAAAAAAATTTTTTTAGATCGAGGATGTGCTAAAAAAATTTTTTTTAGATCGAGGATGTACTAAAAATTTTTTTTTAAATCGAGGATGTACTAAAAAAAATTTTTTCATATCAAGGATGTACTAAAAAAATTTTTTTTAGATCGAGGATGTACTAAAAAAATTTTTTTAGATCGAGGATGTACTAAAAAAATTTTTTTTAAATCGAGGATGTACTAAAAAAATTTTTTTAGATCGAGGATGTACTAAAAAAATTTTTTTTAGATCGAGGATGTACTAAAAAAATTTTTTTAAATCGAGGATGTACTAAAAAAATTTTTTTTAAATCGAGGATGTACTAAAAAAATTTTTTTAGATCGAGGATGTACTAAAAAAATTTTTTTTAAATCGAGGATGTACTAAAAAAATTTTTTTAGATCGAGGATGTACTAAAAAAATTTTTTTTAAATCGAGGATGTACTAAAAAAATTTTTTTAGATCGAGGATGTACTAAAAAAATTTTTTTAAATCGAGGATGTACTAAAAAAATTTTTTTTAAATCGAGGATGTACCAAAAAAATTTTTTTAGATCGAGGATGTACTAAAAAAATTTTTTTTAAATCGAGGATGTACTAAAAAAATTTTTTTAGATCGAGGATGTACTAAAAAAATTTTTTTTAGATCGAGGATGTACTAAAAAATTTTTTTTAAATCGAGGATGTACTAAAAAAAATTTTTTCATATCAAGGATGTACTAAAAAAATTTTTTTTAGATCGAGGATGTACTAAAAAAATTTTTTTAGATCGAGGATGTACTAAAAAAATTTTTTTTAGATCGAGGATGTACTAAAAAATTTTTTTTAAATCAAGGATGTACTAAAAAAAATTTTTTCATATCAAGGATGTACTAAAAAAATTTTTTTTAGATCGAGGATGTACTAAAAAAATTTTTTTTAGATCGAGGATGTACTAAAAAAATTTTTTTAGATCGAGGATGTACTAAAAAAATTTTTTTTAAATCGAGGATGTACTAAAAAAATTTTTTTAGATCGAGGATGTACTAAAAAAATTTTTTTTAGATCGAGGATGTACTAAAAAAATTTTTTTAGATCGAGGATGTACTAAAAAAATTTTTTTTAAATCGAGGATGTACTAAAAAAATTTTTTTAGATCGAGGATGTACTAAAAAAATTTTTTTTAGGTCGAGGATGTACTAAAAAAATTTTTTTAGATCGAGGATGTACTAAAAAAATTTTTTTTAGATCGAGGATGTACTAAAAAAATTTTTTTAGATCGAGGATGTGCTAAAAAAATTTTTTTTAGATCGAGGATGTACTAAAAAATTTTTTTTAAATCGAGGATGTACTAAAAAAATTTTTTTCATATCAAGGATGTACTAAAAAAATTTTTTTTAGATCGAGGATGTACTAAAAAAATTTTTTTTAGATCGAGGATGTACTAAAAAAATTTTTTTAGATCGAGGATGTACTAAAAAAATTTTTTTTAAATCGAGGATGTACTAAAAAAATTTTTTTAGATCGAGGATGTACTAAAAAAATTTTTTTTAGATCGAGGATGTACTAAAAAATTTTTTTTAAATCGAAGATGTACTAAAAAAAATTTTTTCATATCAAGGATGTACTAAAAAAATTTTTTTTAGATCGAGGATGTACTAAAAAAATTTTTTTAGATCGAGGATGTACTAAAAAAATTTTTTTTAGGTCGAGGATGTACTAAAAAAATTTTTTTAGATCGAGGATGTGCTAAAAAAATTTTTTTTAGATCGAGGATGTACTAAAAAAATTTTTTTTAAATCGAGGATGTACTAAAAAAATTTTTTTAGATCGAGGATGTACTAAAAAAATTTTTTTTAAATCGAGGATGTACTAAAAAAATTTTTTTAGATCGAGGATGTACTAAAAAAATTTTTTTTAGGCCGAGGATGTACTAAAAAAATTTTTTTAGATCGAGGATGTACTAAAAAAATTTTTTTTAGATCGAGGATGTACTAAAAAAATTTTTTTAGATCGAGGATGTGCTAAAAAAATTTTTTTTAGATCGAGGATGTACTAAAAAATTTTTTTTAAATCGAGGATGTACTAAAAAAATTTTTTTCATATCAAGGATGTACTAAAAAAATTTTTTTTAGATCGAGGATGTACTAAAAAAATTTTTTTTAGATCGAGGATGTACTAAAAAAATTTTTTTAGATCGAGGATGTACTAAAAAAATTTTTTTTAAATCGAGGATGTACTAAAAAAATTTTTTTAGATCGAGGATGTACTAAAAAAATTTTTTTTAGATCGAGGATGTACTAAAAAAATTTTTTTAGATCGAGGATGTGCTAAAAAAATTTTTTTTAGATCGAGGATGTACTAAAAAAATTTTTTTAGATCGAGGATGTACTAAAAAAATTTTTTTTAGGTCGAGGATGTACTAAAAAAATTTTTTTAGATCGAGGATGTGCTAAAAAAATTTTTTTTAGATCGAGGATGTACTAAAAAAATTTTTTTAGATCGAGGATGTGCTAAAAAAATTTTTTTTAAATCGAGGATGTACTAAAAAAAATTTTTTCATATCAAGGATGTACTAAAAAAATTTTTTTTAGATCGAGGATGTACTAAAAAAATTTTTTTAGATCGAGGATGTACTAAAAAAATTTTTTTTAAATCGAGGATGTACTAAAAAAATTTTTTTAGATCGAGGATGTGCTAAAAAAATTTTTTTTAGATCGAGGATGTACTAAAAAATTTTTTTTAAATCGAGGATGTACTAAAAAATTTTTTTAGATCGAGGATGTACTAAAAAAATTTTTTTTAAATCGAGGATGTACTAAAAAAATTTTTTTAGATCAAGGATGTACTAAAAAAATTTTTTTTAGGTCGAGGATGTACTAAAAAAATTTTTTTAGATCGAGGATGTACTAAAAAAATTTTTTTAAATCGAGGATGTACTAAAAAAATTTTTTTTAAATCGAGGATGTACTAAAAAAATTTTTTTAGATCGAGGATGTACTAAAAAAATTTTTTTTAAATCGAGGATGTACTAAAAAAATTTTTTTAGATCGAGGATGTACTAAAAAAATTTTTTTTAGATCGAGGATGTACTAAAAAATTTTTTTTAAATCGAGGATGTACTAAAACAAATTTTTTCATATCAAGGATGTACTAAAAAAATTTTTTTTAGATCGAGGATGTACTAAAAAAATTTTTTTAGATCGAGGATGTACTAAAAAATTTTTTTTTAAATCGAGGATGTACTAAAAAAATTTTTTTAGATCGAGGATGTACTAAAAAAATTTTTTTTAGGTCGAGGATGTACTAAAAAAATTTTTTTAGATCGAGGATGTACTAAAAAAATTTTTTTTAAATCGAGGATGTACTAAAAAAAATTTTTTCATATCAAGGATGTACTAAAAAAATTTTTTTTAGATCGAGGATGTACTAAAAAAATTTTTTTAGATCGAGGATGTACTAAAAAAATTTTTTTTAAATCGAGGATGTACTAAAAAAATTTTTTTAGATCGAGGATGTGCTAAAAAAATTTTTTTTAGATCGAGGATGTACTAAAAAATTTTTTTTAAATCGAGGATGTACTAAAAAATTTTTTTAGATCGAGGATGTACTAAAAAAATTTTTTTAAATCGAGGATGTACTAAAAAAATTTTTTTAGATCGAGGATGTACTAAAAAAATTTTTTTTAAATCGAGGATGTACTAAAAAAATTTTTTTAGATCGAGGATGTACTAAAAAAATTTTTTTTAGATCGAGGATGTACTTAAAAATTTTTTTTAAATCGAGGATGTACTAAAAAAAATTTTTTCATATCAAGGATGTACTAAAAAAATTTTTTTTAGATCGAGGATGTACTAAAAAAATTTTTTTAGATCGAGGATGTACTAAAAAAATTTTTTTTAGATCGAGGATGTACTAAAAAATTTTTTTTAAATCGAGGATGTACTAAAAAAAATTTTTTCATATCAAGGATGTACTAAAAAAATTTTTTTTAGATCGAGGATGTACTAAAAAAATTTTTTTAGATCGAGGATGTACTAAAAAAATTTTTTTTAAATCGAGGATGTACTAAAAAAATTTTTTTAGATCGAGGATGTGCTAAAAAAATTTTTTTTAGATCGAGGATGTACTAAAAAATTTTTTTTAAATCGAGGATGTACTAAAAAATTTTTTTAGATCGAGGATGTACTAAAAAAATTTTTTTTAAATCGAGGATGTACTAAAAAAATTTTTTTAGTACATCCTTGATATGAAAAAATTTTTTTTAGTACATCCTCGATCTAAAAAAATTTTTTTAGTACATCCTCGATTTAAAAAAAATTTTTTTAGTACATCCTCGATCTAAAAAAATTTTTTTAGTACATCCTCGATCTAAAAAAAATTTTTTTAGTACATCCTTGATATGAAAAAATTTTTTTTAGTACATCCTCGATTTAAAAAAAATTTTTTAGTACATCCTCGATCTAAAAAAAATTTTTTTAGTACATCCTCGATCTAAAAAAATTTTTTTAGTACATCCTCGATTTAAAAAAAATTTTTTTAGTACATCCTCGATCTAAAAAAATTTTTTTAGTACATCCTCGATTTAAAAAAATTTTTTTAGTACATCCTCGATCTAAAAAAAATTTTTTTAGTACATCCTCGATCTAAAAAAATTTTTTTAGTACATCCTCGATTTAAAAAAATTTTTTTAGTACATCCTCGATCTAAAAAAAATTTTTTTAGTACATCCTCGATCTAAAAAAATTTTTTTAGTACATCCTCGACCTAAAAAAAATTTTTTTAGTACATCCTTGATCTAAAAAAATTTTTTTAGTACATCCTCGATTTAAAAAAAATTTTTTTAGTACATCCTCGATCTAAAAAAATTTTTTAGTACATCCTCGATTTAAAAAAAATTTTTTAGTACATCCTCGATCTAAAAAAAATTTTTTTAGCACATCCTCGATCTAAAAAAATTTTTTTAGTACATCCTCGATTTAAAAAAAATTTTTTTAGTACATCCTCGATCTAAAAAAATTTTTTTAGTACATCCTCGATCTAAAAAAAATTTTTTTAGTACATCCTTGATATGAAAAAATTTTTTTTAGTACATCCTCGATTTAAAAAAAATTTTTTTAGTACATCCTCGATCTAAAAAAATTTTTTTAGTACATCCTCGACCTAAAAAAAATTTTTTTAGTACATCCTCGATCTAAAAAAATTTTTTTAGTACATCCTCGATTTAAAAAAAATTTTTTTAGTACATCCTCGATCTAAAAAAATTTTTTTAGTACATCCTCGATTTAAAAAAAATTTTTTTAGTACATCCTCGATCTAAAAAAATTTTTTTAGTACATCCTCGACCTAAAAAAAATTTTTTTAGTACATCCTCGATCTAAAAAAATTTTTTTAGTACATCCTCGATTTAAAAAAAATTTTTTTAGTACATCCTCGATCTAAAAAAATTTTTTTAGTACATCCTCGATCTAAAAAAAATTTTTTTAGTACATCCTTGATATGAAAAAATTTTTTTTAGTACATCCTCGATTTAAAAAAAATTTTTTAGTACATCCTCGATCTAAAAAAAATTTTTTTAGTACATCCTCGATCTAAAAAAATTTTTTTAGTACATCCTCGATCTAAAAAAATTTTTTTAGTACATCCTCGATTTAAAAAAAAATTTTTTAGTACATCCTCGATCTAAAAAAATTTTTTTAGTACATCCTCGATCTAAAAAAAATTTTTTTAGTACATCCTTGATATGAAAAAATTTTTTTTAGTACATCCTCGATTTAAAAAAAATTTTTTAGTACATCCTCGATCTAAAAAAAATTTTTTTAGTACATCCTCGATCTAAAAAAATTTTTTTAGTACATCCTCGATCTAAAAAAAATTTTTTTAGTACATCCTTGATATGAAAAAATTTTTTTAGATCGAGGATGTACTAAAAAATTTTTTTTAAATCGAGGATGTACTAAAAAAAAATTTCATATCAAGGATGTACTAAAAAAATTTTTTTTAGATCGAGGATGTACTAAAAAAATTTTTTTAGATCGAGGATGTACTAAAAAATTTTTTTTTAAATCGAGGATGTACTAAAAAAATTTTTTTAGATCGAGGATGTACTAAAAAAATTTTTTTTAGGTCAAGGATGTACTAAAAAAATTTTTTTAGATCGAGGATGTACTAAAAAAATTTTTTTTAAATCGAGGATGTACTAAAAAAATTTTTTTAGATCGAGGATGTACTAAAAAAATTTTTTTAAATCGAGGATGTACTAAAAAAATTTTTTTTAAATCGAGGATGTACTAAAAAAATTTTTTTAGATCGAGGATGTACTAAAAAAATTTTTTTAAATCGAGGATGTACTAAAAAAATTTTTTTTAAATCGAGGATGTACTAAAAAAAATTTTTTCATATCAAGGATGTACTAAAAAAATTTTTTTTAGATCGAGGATGTACTAAAAAAATTTTTTTAGATCGAGGATGTACTAAAAAAATTTTTTTTAAATCGAGGATGTACTAAAAAAATTTTTTTAGATCGAGGATGTACTAAAAAAATTTTTTTTAGGTCGAGGATGTACTAAAAAAATTTTTTTAGATCGAGGATGTACTAAAAAAATATTTTTTAAATCGAGGATGTACTAAAAAAATTTTTTTAGATCGAGGATGTACTAAAAAAATTTTTTTTAGGTCGAGGATGTACTAAAAAAATTTTTTTTAGGTCGAGGATGTACTAAAAAAATTTTTTTAGATCGAGGATGTACTAAAAAAATTTTTTTTAGATCGAGGATGTACTAAAAAAATTTTTTTAGATCGAGGATGTACTAAAAAAATTTTTTTTAAATCGAGGATGTACTAAAAAAATTTTTTTAGATCGAGGATGTACTAAAAAAATTTTTTTTAGGTCGAGGATGTACTAAAAAAATTTTTTTAGATCGAGGATGTACTAAAAAAATTTTTTTAGTACATCCTCGATTTAAAAAAAATTTTTTTAGTACATCCTCGATCTAAAAAAATTTTTTTAGTACATCCTCGACCTAAAAAAAATTTTTTTAGTACATCCTCGATCTAAAAAAATTTTTTTAGTACATCCTCGATTTAAAAAAAATTTTTTTAGTACATCCTCGATCTAAAAAAATTTTTTTAGTACATCCTCGATCTAAAAAAAATTTTTTTAGTACATCCTTGATATGAAAAAATTTTTTTTAGTACATCCTCGATTTAAAAAAAATTTTTTAGTACATCCTCGATCTAAAAAAAATTTTTTTAGCACATCCTCGATCTAAAAAAATTTTTTTAGTACATCCTCGATTTAAAAAAATTTTTTTAGTACATCCTCGATCTAAAAAAAATTTTTTTAGTACATCCTCGATCTAAAAAAATTTTTTTAGTACATCCTCGACCTAAAAAAAATTTTTTTAGTACATCCTCGATCTAAAAAAATTTTTTTAGTACATCCTCGATTTAAAAAAAATTTTTTTAGTACATCCTCGATCTAAAAAAATTTTTTTAGTACATCCTCGATTTAAAAAAAATTTTTTTAGTACATCCTCGATTTAAAAAAATTTTTTTAGTACATCCTCGATCTAAAAAAAATTTTTTTAGTACATCCTCGATCTAAAAAAATTTTTTTAGTACATCCTCGACCTAAAAAAAATTTTTTTAGTACATCCTCGATCTAAAAAAATTTTTTTAGTACATCCTCGATTTAAAAAAAATTTTTTTAGTACATCCTCGATCTAAAAAAATTTTTTTAGTACATCCTCGATCTAAAAAAAATTTTTTTAGTACATCCTTGATATGAAAAAATTTTTTTTAGTACATCCTCGATTTAAAAAAAATTTTTTAGTACATCCTCGATCTAAAAAAAATTTTTTAGTACATCCTCGATTTAAAAAAAATTTTTTTAGTACATCCTCGATCTAAAAAAATTTTTTTAGTACATCCTTGATTTAAAAAAAATTTTTTTAGTACATCCTCGATTTAAAAAAAATTTTTTTAGTACATCCTCGATCTAAAAAAATTTTTTTAGTACATCCTCGATCTAAAAAAAATTTTTTTAGTACATCCTCGATCTAAAATAATTTTTTTAGTACATCCTCGATCTAAAAAAATTTTTTTAGAACATCCTCGACCTAAAAAAAATTTTTTTAGTACATCCTCGATCTAAAAAAATTTTTTTAGTACATCCTCGATTTAAAAAAAAATTTGTTAGTACATCCTCGATCTAAAAAAATTTTTTTAGATCGAGGATGTACTAAAAAAATTTTTTTTAGATCGAGGATGTACTAAAAAAATTTTTTTAAATCGAGGATGTACTAAAAAAATTTTTTTTAAATCGAGGATGTACTAAAAAATTTTTTTTAGATCGAGGATGTACTAAAAAATTTTTTTTAAATCGAGGATGTACTAAAAAAAATTTTTTCATATCAAGGATGTACTAAAAAAATTTTTTTTAGATCGAGGATGTACTAAAAAAATTTTTTTAGATCGAGGATGTACTAAAAAAATTTTTTTTAGATCGAGGATGTACTAAAAAAATTTTTTTAGATCGAGGATGTACTAAAAAAATTTTTTTTAAATCGAGGATGTACTAAAAAAATTTTTTTAGATCGAGGATGTACTAAAAAAATTTTTTTCATATCAAGGATGTACTAAAAAAATTTTTTTTAGATCGAGGATGTACTAAAAAAATTTTTTTAGATCGAGGATGTACTAAAAAAATTTTTTTCATATCAAGGATGTACTAAAAAAATTTTTTTAGATCGAGGATGTACTAAAAAATTTTTTTTTAGATCGAGGATGTACTAAAAAAATTTTTTTTAGATCGAGGATGTACTAAAAAAATTTTTTTAGATCGAGGATGTACTAAACAAATTTTTTTTAAATCGAGGATGTACTAAAAAAATTTTTTTAGATCGAGGATGTACTAAAAAAATTTTTTTCATATCAAGGATGTACTAAAAAAATTTTTTTTAGATCGAGGATGTACTAAAAAAATTTTTTTTAGATCGAGGATGTACTAAAAAATTTTTTTAAATCGAGGATGTACTAAAAAAATTTTTTTAGATCGAGGATGTACTAAAAAAATTTTTTTTTGATCGAGGATGTACTAAAAAAATTTTTTTAGATAGAGGATGTACTAAAAAAATTTTTTTTAGATCGAGGATGTACTAAAAAATTTTTTTTAAATCGAGGATGTACTAAAAAAAATTTTTTCATATCAAGGATGTACTAAAAAAATTTTTTTTAGATCGAGGATGTACTAAAAAAATTTTTTTAGATCGAGGATGTACTAAAAAAATTTTTTTTAAATCGAGGATGTACTAAAAAAATTTTTTTAGATCGAGGATGTACTAAAAAAATTTTTTTTAGGTCGAGGATGTACTAAAAAAATTTTTTTAGATCGAGGATGTACTAAAAAAATTTTTTTTAGGTCGAGGATGTACTAAAAAAATTTTTTTAGATCGAGGATGTACTAAAAAAATTTTTTTTAGATCGAGGATGTACTAAAAAAATTTTTTTAAATCGAGGATGTACTAAAAAAATTTTTTTTAAATCGAGGATGTACTAAAAAAATTTTTTTAGATCGAGGATGTACTAAAAAAATTTTTTTTAGGTCGAGGATGTACTAAAAAAATTTTTTTAGATCGAGGATGTACTAAAAAATTTTTTTTTAAATCGAAAATGTACTAAAAAAATTTTTTTAGATCGAGGATGTACTAAAAAAATTTTTTTTAGATCGAGGATGTACTAAAAAATTTTTTTTAAATCGAGGATGTACTAAAAAAAATTTTTTCATATCAAGGATGTACTAAAAAAATTTTTTTTAGATCGAGGATGTACTAAAAAAATTTTTTTAGATCGAGGATGTACTAAAAAAATTTTTTTTAAATCGAGGATGTACTAAAAAAATTTTTTTAGATCGAGGATGTACTAAAAAAATTTTTTTAGATCGAGGATGTACTAAAAAAATTTTTTTAGATCGAGGATGTACTAAAAAAATTTTTTTTAGGTCGAGGATGTACTAAAAAAATTTTTTTAGATCGAGGATGTACTAAAAAAATTTTTTTTAGATCGAGGATGTACTAAAAAAATTTTTTTAAATCGAGGATGTACTAAAAAAATTTTTTTTAAATCGAGGATGTACTAAAAAAATTTTTTTAGATCGAGGATGTACTAAAAAAATTTTTTTTAGGTCGAGGATGTACTAAAAAAATTTTTTTAGATCGAGGATGTACTAAAAAATTTTTTTTTAAATCGAAAATGTACTAAAAAAATTTTTTTAGATCGAGGATGTACTAAAAAAATTTTTTTAGATCGAGGATGTACTAAAAAATTTTTTTTTAAATCGAGGATGTACTAAAAAAATTTTTTTAGATCGGAGATGTACTAAAAAAATTTTTTTTAGATCGAGGATGTACTAAAAAAATTTTTTTTAGATCGAGGATGTACTAAAAAAATTTTTTTAAATCGAGGATGTACTAAAAAAATTTTTTAGATCAAGGATGTACTAAAAAAATTTTTTTTAAATCGAGGATGTACTAAAACAATTTTTTTAGATCGAGGATGTACTAAAAAATTTTTTTTTAAATCGAGGATGTACTAAAAAAATTTTTTTAGATCGAGGATGTACTAAAAAAATTTTTTTAGATCGAGGATGTACTAAAAAAATTTTTTTTAAATCGAGGATGTACTAAAAAAATTTTTTTAGATCGAGGATGTACTAAAAAAATTTTTTTTAGATCGAGGATGTACTAAAAAATTTTTTTTAAATCGAGGATGTACTAAAAAAATTTTTTTAGATCGAGGATGTACTAAAAAAATTTTTTTTTGATCGAGGATGTACTAAAAAAATTTTTTTAGATCGAGGATGTACTAAAAAAATTTTTTTAGATCGAGGATGTACTAGAAAAATTTTTTTTAAATCGACGATGTACTAAAAAAATTTTTTTTAGATCGAGGATGTACTAAAAAAATTTTTTTAGATCGAGGATGTACTAAAAAAATTTTTTTTAAATCGAGGATGTACTAAAAAAACTTTTTTAGATCGAGGATGTACTAAAAAAATTTTTTTTAGATCGAGGATGTACTAAAAAATTTTTTTTAAATCGAGGATGTACTAAAAAAATTTTTTTAGATCGAGGATGTACTAAAAAAATTTTTTTTAGATCGAGGATGTACTAAAAAAATTTTTTTAGATCGAGGATGTACTAAAAAAATTTTTTTTAAATCGAGGATGTACTAAAAAAATTTTTTTAGATCGAGGATGTACTAAAAAAATTTTTTTTAAATCGAGGATGTACTAAAAAAATTTTTTTTAGATCGAGGATGTACTAAAAAATTTTTTTTAAATCGAGGATGTACTAAAAAAAATTTTTTCATATCAAGGATGTACTAAAAAAATATTTTTTAAATCGAGGATGTACTAAAAAAATTTTTTTAGATCGAGGATGTACTAAAAAAATTTTTTTAGATCGAGGATGTACTAAAAAAATTTTTTTTAAATCGAGGATGTACTAAAAAAATTTTTTTAGATCGAGGATGTACTAAAAAAATTTTTTTTAAATCGAGGATGTACTAAAAAAATTTTTTTAGATCGAGGATGTACTAAAAAAATTTTTTTTAAATCGAGGATGTACTAAAAAAATTTTTTTAGATCGAGGATGTACTAAAAAAATTTTTTTTAGGTCGAGGATGTACTAAAAAAATTTTTTTAGATCGAGGATGTACTAAAAAAATTTTTTTTAAATCGAGGATGTACTAAAAAAATTTTTTTAGATCGAGGATGTACTAAAAAATTTTTTTTTAAATCGAGGATGTACTAAAAAAATTTTTTTAGATCGAGGATGTACTAAAAAAATTTTTTTAGATCGAGGATGTACTAAAAAAATTTTTTTTAAATCGAGGATGTACTAAAAAAATTTTTTTAGATCGAGGATGTACTAAAAAAATTTTTTTTAAATCGAGGATGTACTAAAAAAATTTTTTTAGATCGAGGATGTACTAAAAAAATTTTTTTTAGGTCGAGGATGTACTAAAAAAATTTTTTTAGATCGAGGATGTACTAAAAAAATTTTTTTTAAATCGAGGATGTACTAAAAAAATTTTTTTAGATCGAGGATGTACTAAAAAAATTTTTTTAAATCGAGGATGTACTAAAAAAATTTTTTTTAAATCGAGGATGTACTAAAAAAATTTTTTTAGATCGAGGATGTACTAAAAAAATTTTTTTTAGGTCGACGATGTACTAAAAAAATTTTTTTAGATCGAGGATGTACTAAAAAAATTTTTTTTAGGTCGAGGATGTACTAAAAAAATTTTTTTAGATCGAGGATGTACTAAAAAAATTTTTTTAAATCGAGGATGTACTAAAAAAATTTTTTTTAAATCGAGGATGTACTAAAAAAATTTTTTTAGATCGAGGATGTACTAAAAAAATTTTTTTAGATCGAAGATGTACTAAAAAATTTTTTTTAGGTCGAGGATGTACTAAAAAAATTTTTTTAGATCGAGGATGTACTAAAAAAATTTTTTTTAGGTCGAGGATGTACTAAAAAAATTTTTTTAGATCGAGGATGTACTAAAAAAATTTTTTTTAGATCGAGGATGTACTAAAAAAATTTTTTTTAGATCGAGGATGTACTAAAAAATTTTTTTTAAATCGAGGATGTACTAAAAAAAATTTTTTCATATCAAGGATGTACTAAAAAAATTTTTTTTAGATCGAGGATGTACTAAAAAAATTTTTTTAGATCGAGGATGTACTAAAAAAATTTTTTTTAAATCGAGGATGTACTAAAAAAATTTTTTTAGATCGAGGATGTACTAAAAAAATTTTTTTTAGGTCGAGGATGTACTAAAAAAATTTTTTTAGATCGAGGATGTACTAAAAAAATTTTTTTTAGGTCGAGGATGTACTAAAAAAATTTTTTTAGATCGAGGATGTACTAAAAAAATTTTTTTTAGATCGAGGATGTACTAAAAAAATTTTTTTAAATCGAGGATGTACTAAAAAAATTTTTTTTAAATCGAGGATGTACTAAAAAAATTTTTTTAGATCGAGGATGTACTAAAAAAATTTTTTTTAGGTCGAGGATGTACTAAAAAAATTTTTTTAGATCGAGGATGTACTAAAAAATTTTTTTTTAAATCGAAATTGTACTAAAAAAATTTTTTTAGATCGAGGATGTACTAAAAAAATTTTTTTTAGATCGAGGATGTACTAAAAAATTTTTTTTAAATCGAGGATGTACTAAAAAAAATTTTTTCATATCAAGGATGTACTAAAAAAATTTTTTTTAGATCGAGGATGTACTAAAAAAATTTTTTTAGATCGAGGATGTACTAAAAAAATTTTTTTTAAATCGAGGATGTACTAAAAAAATTTTTTTAGATCGAGGATGTACTAAAAAAATTTTTTTAGATCGAGGATGTACTAAAAAAATTTTTTTAGATCGAGGATGTACTAAAAAAATTTTTTTTAGGTCGAGGATGTACTAAAAAAATTTTTTTAGATCGAGGATGTACTAAAAAAATTTTTTTTAGATCGAGGATGTACTAAAAAAATTTTTTTAAATCGAGGATGTACTAAAAAAATTTTTTTTAAATCGAGGATGTACTAAAAAAATTTTTTTAGATCGAGGATGTACTAAAAAAATTTTTTTTAGGTCGAGGATGTACTAAAAAAATTTTTTTAGATCGAGGATGTACTAAAAAATTTTTTTTTAAATCGAAAATGTACTAAAAAAATTTTTTTAGATCGAGGATGTACTAAAAAAATTTTTTTAGATCGAGGATGTACTAAAAAATTTTTTTTTAAATCGAGGATGTACTAAAAAAATTTTTTTAGATCGGAGATGTACTAAAAAAATTTTTTTTAGATCGAGGATGTACTAAAAAAATTTTTTTTAGATCGAGGATGTACTAAAAAAATTTTTTTAAATCGAGGATGTACTAAAAAAATTTTTTAGATCAAGGATGTACTAAAAAAATTTTTTTTAAATCGAGGATGTACTAAAACAATTTTTTTAGATCGAGGATGTACTAAAAAATTTTTTTTTAAATCGAGGATGTACTAAAAAAATTTTTTTAGATCGAGGATGTACTAAAAAAATTTTTTTAGATCGAGGATGTACTAAAAAAATTTTTTTTAAATCGAGGATGTACTAAAAAAATTTTTTTAGATCGAGGATGTACTAAAAAAATTTTTTTTAGATCGAGGATGTACTAAAAAATTTTTTTTAAATCGAGGATGTACTAAAAAAATTTTTTTAGATCGAGGATGTACTAAAAAAATTTTTTTTTGATCGAGGATGTACTAAAAAAATTTTTTTAGATCGAGGATGTACTAAAAAAATTTTTTTAGATCGAGGATGTACTAGAAAAATTTTTTTAAATCGACGATGTACTAAAAAAATTTTTTTTAGATCGAGGATGTACTAAAAAAATTTTTTTAGATCGAGGATGTACTAAAAAAATTTTTTTTAAATCGAGGATGTACTAAAAAAACTTTTTTAGATCGAGGATGTACTAAAAAAATTTTTTTTAGATCGAGGATGTACTAAAAAATTTTTTTTAAATCGAGGATGTACTAAAAAAATTTTTTTAGATCGAGGATGTACTAAAAAAATTTTTTTTAGATCGAGGATGTACTAAAAAAATTTTTTTAGATCGAGGATGTACTAAAAAAATTTTTTTTAAATCGAGGATGTACTAAAAAAATTTTTTTAGATCGAGGATGTACTAAAAAAATTTTTTTTAGATCGAGGATGTACTAAAAAATTTTTTTTAAATCGAGGATGTACTAAAAAAAATTTTTTCATATCAAGGATGTACTAAAAAAATATTTTTTAAATCGAGGATGTACTAAAAAAATTTTTTTAGATCGAGGATGTACTAAAAAATTTTTTTTTAAATCGAGGATGTACTAAAAAAATTTTTTTAGATCGAGGATGTACTAAAAAAATTTTTTTTAAATCGAGGATGTACTAAAAAAATTTTTTTAGATCGAGGATGTACTAAAAAAATTTTTTTTAGGTCGAGGATGTACTAAAAAAATTTTTTTAGATCGAGGATGTACTAAAAAAATTTTTTTTAAATCGAGGATGTACTAAAAAAATTTTTTTAGATCGAGGATGTACTAAAAAAATTTTTTTAAATCGAGGATGTACTAAAAAAATTTTTTTTAAATCGAGGATGTACTAAAAAAATTTTTTTAGATCGAGGATGTACTAAAAAAATTTTTTTTAGGTCGACGATGTACTAAAAAAATTTTTTTAGATCGAGGATGTACTAAAAAAATTTTTTTTAGGTCGAGGATGTACTAAAAAAATTTTTTTAGATCGAGGATGTACTAAAAAAATTTTTTTAAATCGAGGATGTACTAAAAAAATTTTTTTTAAATCGAGGATGTACTAAAAAAATTTTTTTAGATCGAGGATGTACTAAAAAAATTTTTTTAGATCGAAGATGTACTAAAAAATTTTTTTTAGGTCGAGGATGTACTAAAAAAATTTTTTTAGATCGAGGATGTACTAAAAAAATTTTTTTTAGGTCGAGGATGTACTAAAAAAATTTTTTTAGATCGAGGATGTACTAAAAAAATTTTTTTTAAATCGAGGATGTACTAAAAAAATTTTTTTAGATCGATTATGTACTAAAAAAATTTTTTTAGATCGAGGATGTACTAAAAAAATTTTTTTAGATCGAGGATGTACTAAAAAAATTTTTTTTAGGTCGAGGATGTACTAAAAAAATTTTTTTAGATCGAGGATGTACTAAAAAAATTTTTTTTAGATCGAGGATGTACTAAAAAAATTTTTTTAGATCGAGGATGTACTAAAAAAATTTTTTTTAGGTCGAGGATGTACTAAAAAAATTTTTTTAGATCGAGGATGTACTAAAAAAATTTTTTTTAGGTCGAGGATGTACTAAAAAAATTTTTTTAGATCGAGGATGTACTAAAAAAATTTTTTTTAAATCGAGGATGTACTAAAAAAATTTGTTTAGATCGAGGATGTACTAAAAAAATTTTATTTAGGTCGAGGATGTACTAAAAAAATTTTTTTAGATCGAAGATGTACTAAAAAAATTTTTTTAGGTCGAGGATGTACTAAAAAAATTTTTTTAGATCGAGGATGTACTAAAAAAATTTTTTTTAGATCGAGGATGTACTAAAAAATTTTTTTTAAATCGAGGATGTACTAAAAAAAATTTTTTCATATCAAGGATGTACTAAAAAAATTTTTTTTAGATCGAGGATGTACTAAAAAAATTTTTTTAGATCGAGGATGTACTAAAAAAATTTTTTTTAAATCGAGGATGTACTAAAAAAATTTTTTTAGATCGAGGATGTACTAAAAAAATTTTTTTTAGATCGAGGATGTACTAAAAAATTTTTTTTAAATCGAGGATGTACTAAAAAAAATTTTTTCATATCAAGGATGTACTAAAAAAATTTTTTTTAGATCGAGGATGTACTAAAAAAATTTTTTTAGATCGAGGATGTACTAAAAAATTTTTTTTTAAATCGAGGATGTGCTAAAAAATTTTTTTTAGATCGAGGATGTACTAAAAAAAATTTTTTCATATCAAGGATGTACTAAAAAAATTTTTTTAGATCGAGGATGTACTAAAAAAATTTTTTTTAGGTCGAGGATGTACTAAAAAAATTTTTTTAGATCGAGGATGTACTAAAAAAATTTTTTTTAGGTCGAGGATGTACTAAAAAAATTTTTTTAGATCGAGGATGTACTAAAAAAATTTTTTTTAGATCGAGGATGTACTAAAAAAATTTTTTTAAATCGAGGATGTACTAAAAAAATTTTTTTTTAAATCGAGGATGTACTAAAAAAATTTTTTTAGATCGAGGATGTACTAAAAAAATTTTTTTTAGGTCGAGGATGTACTAAAAAAATTTTTTTAGATCGAGGAAGTACTAAAAAAATTTTTTTTAGGTCGAGGATGTACTAAAAAAATTTTTTTAGATCGAGGATGTACTAAAAAAATTTTTTTTAGATCGAGGATGTACTGAAAAAATTTTTTTAAATCGAGGATGTACTAAAAAAATTTTTTTTAAATCGAGGATGTACTAAAAAAATTTTTTTAGATCGAGGATGTACTAAAAAAATTTTTTTTAGTTCGAGGATGTACTAAAAAAATTTTTTTAGATCGAGGATGTACTAAAAAAATTTTTTTTAAATCGAGGATGTACTAAATAAATTTTTTTAGATCGAGGATGTACTAAAAAAATTTTTTTTAGATCGAGGATGTACTAAAAAAATTTTTTTAGATCGAGGATGTACTAAAAAATTTTTTTTAGATCGAGGATGTACTAAAAAAATTTTTTTAGATCGAGGATGTACTAAAAAATTTTTTTAAATCGAGGATGTACTAAATAAATTTTTTTAGTTCGAGGATGTACTAAAAAAATTTTTTTAGATCGAGGATGTACTAAAAAAATTTTTTTTAAATCGAGGATGTACTAAATAAATTTTTTTAGATCGAGGATGTACTAAAAAAATTTTTTTTAGATCGAGGATGTACTAAAAAAATTTTTTTAGATCGAGGATGTACTAAAAAATTTTTTTAGATCGAGGATGTGCTAAAAAAATTTTTTTTAGATCGAGGATGTACTAAAAAAATTTTTTTAAATCGAGGATGTACTAAAAAAATTTTTTTCATATCAAGGATGTACTAAAAAAATTTTTTTTAGATCGAGGATGTACTAAAAAAATTTTTTTTAGGTCGAGGATGTACTAAAAAAATTTTTTTAAATCGAGGATGTACTAAAAAAATTTTTTTAAATCGAGGATGTACTAAAAAAATTTTTTTTAAATCAAGGATGTACTAAAAAAATTTTTTTTAAATCGAGGATGTACTAAAAAAATTTTTTTAGATCGAGGATGTACTAAAAAAAATTTTTTCATATCAAGGATGTACTAAAAAAATTTTTTTTAGATCGAGGATGTACTAAAAAAATTTTTTTAGATCGAGGATGTACTAAAAAAATTTTTTTTAAATCGAGGATGTACTAAAAAAATTTTTTTAGATCGAGGATGTACTAAAAAAATTTTTTTTAGGTCGAGGATGTACTAAAAAAATTTTTTTAGATCGAGGATGTACTAAAAAAATTTTTTTTAGGTCGAGGATGTACTAAAAAAATTTTTTTAGATCGAGGATGTACTAAAAAAATTTTTTTTAGGTCGAGGATGTACTAAAAAAATTTTTTTAGATCGAGGATGTACTAAAAAAATTTTTTTTAAATCGAGGATGTACTAAAAAAATTTTTTTAGATCGAGGATGTACTAAAAAAATTTTTTTAAATCGAGGATGTACTAAAAAAATTTTTTTTAAATCGAGGATGTACTAAAAAAATTTTTTTAGATCGAGGATGTACTAAAAAAATTTTTTTTAGGTCGAGGATGTACTAAAAAAATTTTTTTTAGGTCGAGGATGTACTAAAAAAATTTTTTTAGATCGATGATGTACTAAAAAAATTTTTTTTAGGTCGAGGATGTACTAAAAAAATTTTTTTAGATCGAGGATGTACTAAAAAAATTTTTTTTAAATCGAGGATGTACTAAAAAAATTTTTTTAGATCGAGGATGTACTAAAAAAATTTTTTTAAATCGAGGATGTACTAAAAAAATTTTTTTTAAATCGAGGATGTACTAAAAAAATTTTTTTAGATCGAGGATGTACTAAAAAAATTTTTTTTATATCGAGGATGTACTAAAAAAATTTTTTTAGATCGAGGATGTACTAAAAAAATTTTTTTTAGATCGAGGATGTACTAAAAAAAATTTTTTTAAATCGAGGATGTACTAAAAAAAATTTTTTCATATCAAGGATGTACTAAGAAAATTTTTTTTAGATCGAGGATGTACTAAAAAAATTTTTTTAGATCGAGGATGTACTAAAAAAATTTTTATTAAATCGAGGATGTACTAAAAAAATTTTTTTAGATCGAGGATGTACTAAAAAAATTTTTTTTAGATCGAGGATGTACTAAAAAAATTTTTTTAGATCGAGGATGTGCTAAAAAAATTTTTTTTAGATCGAGGATGTACTAAAAAATTTTTTTTAAATCGAGGATGTACTAAAAAAAATTTTTTCATATCAAGGATGTACTAAAAAAATTTTTTTTAGATCGAGGATGTACTAAAAAATTTTTTTTTAGATCGAGGATGTACTAAAAAAATTTTTTTAAATCGAGGATGTACTAAAAAAATTTTTTTAAATCGAGGATGTACTAAAAAAATTTTTTTTAAATCGAGGATGTACTAAAAAATTTTTTTTTAAATCGAGGATGTACTAAAAAAATTTTTTTAGATCGAGGATGTACTAAAAAAATTTTTTTAGATCGAGGATGTACTAAAAAAATTTTTTTTAAATCGAGGATGTACTAAAAAAATTTTTTCATATCAAGGATGTACTAAAAAAATTTTTTTTAGATCGAGGATGTACTAAAAAAATTTTTTTAGATCGAGGATGTACTAAAAAAATTTTTTTTAGGTCGAGGATGTACTAAAAAAATTTTTTTAGATCGAGGATGTACTAAAAAAATTTTTTTAGGTCGAGGATGTACTAAAAAATTTTTTTTTAGGTCGAGGATGTACTAAAAAAATTTTTTTAGATCGAGGATGTACTAAAAAAATTTTTTTTAGGTCGAGGATGTACTAAAAAAATTTTTTTAGATCGAGGATGTACTAAAAAAATTTTTTTTAAATCGAGGATGTACTAAAAAAATTTTTTTAGATCGAGGATGTACTAAAAAAATTTTTTTTAAATCGAGGATGTACTAAAAAAATTTTTTTAGATCGAGGATGTACTAAAAAAATTTTTTTTAGGTCGAGGATGTACTAAAGAAATTTTTTTAGATCGAGGATGTACTAAAAAAATTTTTTTTAGGTCGAGGATGTACTAAAAAAATTTTTTTAGATCGAGGATGTACTAAAAAAATTTTTTTTAGATCGAGGATGTACTAAAAAAATTTTTTAAATCGAGGATGTACTAAAAAATTTTTTTTTAAATCGAGGATGTACTAAAAAAATTTTTTTAGATCGAGGATGTACTAAAAAAATTTTTTTTAGATCGAGGATGTACTAAAAAAATTTTTTTAGGTCGAGGATGTACTAAAAAAAATTTTTTTAGGTCGAGGATGTACTAAAAAAATTTTTTTAGGTCGAGGATGTACTAAAAAAATTTTTTTTAGATCGAGGATGTACTAAAAAAATTTTTTTAGATCGAGGATGTACTAAAAAAATTTTTTTTAGATCGAGGATGTACTAAAAAATTTTTTTTAAATCGAGGATGTACTAAAAAAAATTTTTTCATATCAAGGATGTACTAAAAAAATTTTTTTTAAATCGAGGATGTACTAAAAAAATTTTTTTAGATCGAGGATGTACTAAAAATATTTTTTTTAGGTCGAGGATGTACTAAAAAAATTTTTTTTAGGTCGAGGATGTACTAAAAAAATTTTTTTAGATCGAGGATGTACTAAAAAATTTTTTTTAAATCGAGGATGTACTAAAAAAATTTTTTTAGATCGAGGATGTACTAAAAAAATTTTTTTTAGGTCGAGGATGTACTAAAAAAATTTTTTTAGATCGAGGATGTACTAAAAAAATTTTTTTTAGGTCGAGGATGTACTAAAAAAATTTTTTTAGATCGAGGATGTACTAAAAAAATTTTTTTTAAATCGAGGATGTACTAAAAAAATTTTTTTAGATCGAGGATGTATTAAAAAAATTTTTTTTAGATCGAGGATGTACTAAAAAATTTTTTTTAAATCGAGGATGTACTAAAAAAAATTTTTTCATATCAAGGATGTACTAAAAAAATTTTTTTTAGATCGAGGATGTACTAAAAAAATTTTTTTAGATCGAGGATGTACTAAAAAAATTTTTTTTAAATCGAGGATGTACTAAAAAAATTTTTTTAGATCGAGGATGTACTAAAAAAATTTTTTTTAGGTCGAGGATGTACTAAAAAATTTTTTTTAGATCGAGGATGTACTAAAAAAATTTTTTTTAGGTCGAGGATGTACTAAAAAAATTTTTTTAGATCGAGGATGTAGTAAAAAAATTTTTTTAGATCGAGGATGTACTAAAAAAATTTTTTTTAGATCGAGGATGTACCAAAAAAATTTTTTTAGATCGAGGATGTGCTAAAAAAATTTTTTTTAGATCGAGGATGTACTAAAAATTTTTTTTTAAATCGAGGATGTACTAAAAAAAATTTTTTCATATCAAGGATGTACTAAAAAAATTTTTTTTAGATCGAGGATGTACTAAAAAATTTTTTTTAGATCGAGGATGTACTAAAAAAATTTTTTTAGATCGAGGATGTACTAAAAAAATTTTTTTTAAATCGAGGATGTACTAAAAAAATTTTTTTAGATCGAGGATGTACTAAAAAAATTTTTTTTAGATCGAGGATGTACTAAAAAATTTTTTTTAAATCGAGGATGTACTAAAAAAAATTTTTTCATATCAAAGATGTACTAAAAAAATTTTTTTTAGATCGAGGATGTACTAAAAAAATTTTTTTAGATCGAGGATGTACTAAAAAAATTTTTTTTAAATCGAGGATGTACTAAAAAAATTTTTTTAGATCGAGGATGTACTAAAAAAAATTTTTTTAGGTCGAGGATGTACTAAAAAAATTTTTTTAGATCGAGGATGTACTAAAAAAATTTTTTTTAGGTCGAGGATGTACTAAAAAAAATTTTTTAGATCGAGGATGTACTAAAAAAATTTTTTTTAGATCGAGGATGTACTAAAAAAATTTTTTTAAATCGAGGATGTACTAAAAAAATTTTTTTTAAATCGAGGATGTACTAAAAAAATTTTTTTAGATCGAGGATGTACTAAAAAAATTTTTTTTAGATCGAGGATGTACTAAAAAAATTTTTTTAGATCGAGGATGTACTAAAAAAATTTTTTTTAAATCGAGGATGTACTAAAAAAATTTTTTTAGATCGAGGATGTACTAAAAAAATTTTTTTTAGGTCGAGGATGTACTAAAAAAATTTTTTTAGATCGAGGATGTACTAAAAAAATTTTTTTTAAATCGAGGATGTACTAAAAAAATTTTTTTAGATCGAGGATGTACTAAAAAAATTTTTTTAAATCGAGGATGTACTAAAAAAATTTTTTTTAAATCGAGGATGTACTAAAAAAATTTTTTTAGATCGAGGATGTACTAAAAAAATTTTTTTTAAATCGAGGATGTACTAAAAAAATTTTTTTAGATCGAGGATGTACTAAAAAAATTTTTTTTAGATCGAGGATGTACTTAAAAATTTTTTTTAAATCGAGGATGTACTAAAAAAAATTTTTTCATATCAAGGATGTACTAAAAAAATTTTTTTTAGATCGAGGATGTACTAAAAAAATTTTTTTAGATCGAGGATGTACTAAAAAAATTTTTTTTAGATCGAGGATGTACTAAAAAAATTTTTTTAAATCGAGGATGTACTAAAAAAATTTTTTTTAAATCGAGGATGTACTAAAGAAATTTTTTTAGATCGAGGATGTACTAAAAAATTTTTTTTTAAATCGAGGATGTACTAAAAAAATTTTTTTAGATCGAGGATGTACTAAAAAAATTTTTTTTAGATCGAGGATGTACTAAAAAATTTTTTTTAAATCGAGGATGTACTAAAAAAATTTTTTTTAAATCGAGGATGTACTAAAAAAATTTTTTTAGATCGAGGATGTACTAAAAAAATTTTTTTTAAATCGAGTATGTACTAAAAAAATTTTTTTAGATCGAGGATGTACTAAAAAAATTTTTTTTAGATCGAGGATGTACTAAAAAATTTTTTTTAAATCGAGGATGTACTAAAAAAAATTTTTTCATATCAAGGATGTACTAAAAAAATTTTTTTTAGATCGAGGATGTACTAAAAAAATTTTTTTAGATCGAGGATGTACTAAAAAAATTTTTTTTAAATCGAGGATGTACTAAAAAAATTTTTTTAGATCGAGGATGTACTAAAAAAATTTTTTTTAGGTCGAGGATGTACTAAAAAAATTTTTTTAGATCGAGGATGTACTAAAAAAATTTTTTTTAGGTCGAGGATGTACTAAAAAAATTTTTTTAGATCGAGGATGTACTAAAAAAATTTTTTTTAGATCGAGGATGTACTAAAAAAATTTTTTTAAATCGAGGATGTACTAAAAAAATTTTTTTTAAATCGAGGATGTACTAAAAAAATTTTTTTAGATCGAGGATGTACTAAAAAAATTTTTTTTAGATCGAGGATGTACTAAAAAAATTTTTTTAGGTCGAGGATGTACTAAAAAAATTTTTTTTAGGTCGAGGATGTACTAAAACAATTTTTTTAGATCGAGGATGTACTAAAAAAATTTTTTTTAAATCGAGGATGTACTAAAAAAATTTTTTTAGATCGAGGATGTACTAAAAAAATTTTTTTAGGTCGAGGATGTACTAAAAAAAATTTTTTTAGATCGAGGATGTACTAAAAAAATTTTTTTTAGGTCGAGGATGTACTAAAAAAATTTTTTTAGATCGAGGATGTACTAAAAAAATTTTTTTTAGATCGAGGATGTACTAAAAAAATTTTTTTAAATCGAGGATGTACTAAAAAAATTTTTTTTAAATCGAGGATGTACTAAAAAAATTTTTTTAGATCGAGGATGTACTAAAAAAATTTTTTTTAGATCGAGGATGTACTAAAAAAATTTTTTTCAGATCGAGGATGTACTAAAAAAATTTTTTTTAGATCGAGGATGTACTAAAAAATTTTTTTTAAATCGAGGATGTACTAAAAAAAATTTTTTCATATCAAGGATGTACTAAAAAAATTTTTTTTAAATCGAGGATGTACTAAAAAATTTTTTTAGATCGAGGATGTACTAAAAAAATTTTTTTTAGATCGAGGATGTACTAAAAAAATTTTTTTAAATCGAGGATGTACTAAAAAAATTTTTTTTAAATCGAGGATGTACTAAAAAAATTTTTTTAGATCGAGGATGTACTAAAAAATTTTTTTTTAGATCGAGGATGTACTAAAAAAATTTTTTTAGATCGAGGATGTACTAAAAAATTTTTTTTAGATCGAGGATGTACTAAAAAATTTTTTTTAAATCGAGGATGTACTAAAAAAAATTTTTTCATATCAAGGATGTACTAAAAAAATTTTTTTTAAATCGAGGATGTACTAAAAAAATTTTTTTAGATCGAGGATGTCCTAAAAAAATTTTTTTTAGGTCGAGGATGTACTAAAAAAATTTTTTTTAGGTCGAGGATGTACTAAAAAAATTTTTTTAGATCGAGGATGTACTAAAAAATTTTTTTTAAATCGAGGATGTACTAAAAAAATTTTTTTAGATCGAGGATGTACTAAAAAAATTTTTTTTAGGTCGAGGATGTACTAAAAAAATTTTTTTAGATCAAGGATGTACTAAAAAAATTTTTTTTAGGTCGAGGATGTACTAAAAAAATTTTTTTAGATCGAGGATGTACTAAAAAAATTTTTTTCAAATCGAGGATGTACTAAAAAAATTTTTTTAGATCGAGGATGTACTAAAAAAATTTTTTTTAGATCGAGGATGTACTAAAAAATTTTTTTTAAATCGAGGATGTACTAAAAAAAATTTTTTCATATCAAGGATGTACTAAAAAAATTTTTTTTAGATCGAGGATGTACTAAAAAAATTTTTTTAGATCGAGGATGTACTAAAAAAATTTTTTTTAAATCGAGGATGTACTAAAAAAATTTTTTTAGATCGAGGATGTACTAAAAAAATTTTTTTTAGGTCGAGGATGTACTAAAAAAATTTTTTTAGATCGAGGATGTACTAAAAAAATTTTTTTTAGGTCGAGGATGTACTAAAAAAATTTTTTTAGATCGAGGATGTACTAAAAAAATTTTTTTAGATCGAGGATGTACTAAAAAAATTTTTTTTAGATCGAGGATGTACTAAAAAAATTTTTTTAGATCGAGGATGTGCTAAAAAAATTTTTTTTAGATCGAGGATGTACTAAAAAATTTTTTTTAAATCGAGGATGTACTAAAAAAAATTTTTTCATATCAAGGATGTACTAAAAAAATTTTTTTTAGATCGAGGATGTACTAAAAAAATTTTTTTTAGATCGAGGATGTACTAAAAAAATTTTTTTAGATCGAGGATGTACTAAAAAATTTTTTTTTAAATCGAGGATGTACTAAAAAAAATTTTTTAGATCGAGGATGTACTAAAAAAATTTTTTTTAGATCGAGGATGTACTAAAAAATTTTTTTTAAATCGAGGATGTACTAAAAAAATTTTTTCATATCAAGGATGTACTAAAAAAATTTTTTTTAGATCGAGGATGTACTAAAAAAATTTTTTTAGATCGAGGATGTACTAAAAAAATTTTTTTTAAATCGAGGATGTACTAAAAAAATTTTTTTAGATCGAGGATGTACTAAAAAAATTTTTTTTAGGTCGAGGATGTACTAAAAAAATTTTTTTAGATCGAGGATGTACTAAAAAAATTTTTTTTAGGTCGAGGATGTACTAAAAAAATTTTTTTAGATCGAGGATGTACTAAAAAAATTTTTTTTAGATCGAGGATGTACTAAAAAAATTTTTTTAGATCGAGGATGTGCTAAAACAATTTTTTTAGATCGAGGATGTACTAAAAAAATTTTTTTTAAATCGAGGATGTACTAAAAAAATTTTTTTAGATCGAGGATGTGCTAGAAAAATTTTTTTTAGATCGAGGATGTTCTAAAAAATTTTTTTTAAATCGAGGATGTACTAAAAAAAATTTTTTCATATCAAGGATGTACTAAAAAAATTTTTTTTAGATCGAGGATGTACTAAAAAAATTTTTTTAGATCGAGGATGTACTAAAAAAATTTTTTTAGGTCGAGGATGTACTAAAAAAATTTTTTTAGATCGAGGATGTACTAAAAAAATTTTTTTTTAATCGAGGATGTACTAAAAAAATTTTTTTAGATCGAGGATGTACTAAAAAAATTTTTTTAGGTCGAGGATGTACTAAAAAAAATTTTTTTAGATCGAGGATGTACTAAAAAAATTTTTTTAGATCGAGGATGCACTAAAAAAATTTTTTTTAAATCGAGGATGTACTAAAAAAATTTTTTTAGATCGAGGATGTGCTAGAAAAATTTTTTTTAGTTCGAGGATGTACTAAAAAATTTTTTTTAAATCGAGGATGTACTAAAAAAAATTTTTTCATATCAAGGATGTACTAAAAAAATTTTTTTTAGATCGAGGATGTACTAAAAAAATTTTTTTTAGATCGAGGATGTACTAAAAAAATTTTTTTAGATCGAGGATGTACTAAAAAAATTTTTTTTAAATCGAGGATGTACTAAAAAAAATTTTTTAGATCGAGGATGTACTAAAAAAATTTTTTTTAGGTCGAGGATGTACTAAAAAAATTTTTTTAGATCGAGGATGTACTAAAAAAATTTTTTTTAGGTCGAGGATGTACTAAAAAAATTTTTTTAGATCGAGGATGTACTAAAAAAATTTTTTTAGATCGAGGATGTACTAAAAAAATTTTTTTTAAATCGAGGATGTACTAAAAAAATTTTTTTAGATCGAGGATGTACTAAAAAAATTTTTTTTAGGTCGAGGATGTACTAAAAAAATTTTTTTAGATCGAGGATGTACTAAAAAAATTTTTTTTAGGTCGAGGATGTACTAAAAAAATTTTTTTAGATCGAGGATGTACTAAAAAAATTTTTTTAGATCGAGGATGTACTAAAAAAATTTTTTTTAGATCGAGGATGTACTAAAAAAATTTTTTTAGATCGAGGATGTGCTAAAAAAATTTTTTTTAGATCGAGGATGTACTAAAAAATTTTTTTTAAATCGAGGATGTACTAAAAAAAATTTTTTCATATCAAGGATGTACTAAAAAAATTTTTTTTAGATCGAGGATGTACTAAAAAAATTTTTTTTAGATCGAGGATGTACTAAAAAAATTTTTTTAGATCGAGGATGTACTAAAAAAATTTTTTTTAAATCGAGGATGTACTAAAAAAAATTTTTTAGATCGAGGATGTACTAAAAAAATTTTTTTTAGATCGAGGATGTACTAAAAAATTTTTTTTAAATCGAGGATGTACTAAAAAAATTTTTTCATATCAAGGATGTACTAAAAAAATTTTTTTTAGATCGAGGATGTACTAAAAAAATTTTTTTAGATCGAGGATGTACTAAAAAAATTTTTTTTAAATCGAGGATGTACTAAAAAAATTTTTTTAGATCGAGGATGTACTAAAAAAATTTTTTTTAGGTCGAGGATGTACTAAAAAAATTTTTTTAGATCGAGGATGTACTAAAAAAATTTTTTTTAGGTCGAGGATGTACTAAAAAAATTTTTTTAGATCGAGGATGTACTAAAAAAATTTTTTTTAGATCGAGGATGTACTAAAAAAATTTTTTTAGATCGAGGATGTGCTAAAACAATTTTTTTAGATCGAGGATGTACTAAAAAAATTTTTTTTAAATCGAGGATGTACTAAAAAAATTTTTTTAGATCGAGGATGTGCTAGAAAAATTTTTTTTAGATCGAGGATGTACTAAAAAATTTTTTTTAAATCGAGGATGTACTAAAAAAAATTTTTTCATATCAAGGATGTACTAAAAAAATTTTTTTTAGATCGAGGATGTACTAAAAAAATTTTTTTAGATCGAGGATGTACTAAAAAAATTTTTTTAGGTCGAGGATGTACTAAAAAAATTTTTTTAGATCGAGGATGTACTAAAAAAATTTTTTTTTAATCGAGGATTTACTAAAAAAATTTTTTTAGATCGAGGATGTACTAAAAAAATTTTTTTAGGTCGAGGATGTACTAAAAAAATTTTTTTAGATCGAGGATGTACTAAAAAAATTTTTTTAGATCGAGGATGCACTAAAAAAATTTTTTTTAAATCGAGGATGTACTAAAAAAATTTTTTTAGATCGAGGATGTGCTAGAAAAATTTTTTTTAGATCGAGGATGTACTAAAAAATTTTTTTTAAATCGAGGATGTACTAAAAAAAATTTTTTCATATCAAGGATGTACTAAAAAAATTTTTTTTAGATCGAGGATGTACTAAAAAAATTTTTTTTAGATCGAGGATGTACTAAAAAAATTTTTTTAGATCGAGGATGTACTAAAAAAATTTTTTTTAAATCGAGGATGTACTAAAAAAAATTTTTTAGATCGAGGATGTACTAAAAAAATTTTTTTTAGATCGAGGATGTACTAAAAAATTTTTTTTAAATCGAGGATGTACTAAAAAAATTTTTTTTAAATCGAGGATGTACTAAAAAAAATTTTTTAGATCGAGGATGTACTAAAAAAATTTTTTTTAGATCGAGGATGTACTAAAAAATTTTTTTTAAATCGAGGATGTACTAAAAAAATTTTTTCATATCAAGGATGTACTAAAAAAATTTTTTTTAGATCGAGGATGTACTAAAAAAATTTTTTTAGATCGAGGATGTACTAAAAAAATTTTTTTTAAATCGAGGATGTACTAAAAAAATTTTTTTAGATCGAGGATGTACTAAAAAAATTTTTTTTAGGTCGAGGATGTACTAAAAAAATTTTTTTAGATCGAGGATGTACTAAAAAAATTTTTTTTAGGTCGAGGATGTACTAAAAAAATTTTTTTAGATCGAGGATGTACTAAAAAAATTTTTTTTAGATCGAGGATGTACTAAAAAAATTTTTTTAGATCGAGGATGTGCTAAAACAATTTTTTTAGATCGAGGATGTACTAAAAAAATTTTTTTTAAATCGAGGATGTACTAAAAAAATTTTTTTAGATCGAGGATGTGCTAGAAAAATTTTTTTTAGATCGAGGATGTACTAAAAAATTTTTTTTAAATCGAGGATGTACTAAAAAAAATTTTTTCATATCAAGGATGTACTAAAAAAATTTTTTTTAGATCGAGGATGTACTAAAAAAATTTTTTTAGATCGAGGATGTACTAAAAAAATTTTTTTAGGTCGAGGATGTACTAAAAAAATTTTTTTTTAATCGAGGATGTACTAAAAAAATTTTTTTAGATCGAGGATGTACTAAATAAATTTTTTTAGGTCGAGGATGTACTAAAAAAATTTTTTTAGATCGAGGATGTACTAAAAAAATTTTTTTAGATCGAGGATGCACTAAAAAAATTTTTTTTAAATCGAGGATGTACTAAAAAAAATTTTTTAGATCGAGGATGTACTAAAAAAATTTTTTTTAGATCGAGGATGTACTAAAAAATTTTTTTTAAATCGAGGATGTACTAAAAAATTTTTTTCATATCAAGGATGTACTAAAAAAATTTTTTTTAGATCGAGGATGTACTAAAAAAATTTTTTTAGATCGAGGATGTACTAAAAAAATTTTTTTTAAATCGAGGATGTACTAAAAAATTTTTTTCATATCAAGGATGTACTAAAAAAATTTTTTTAGATCGAGGATGTACTAAAAAAATTTTTTTTAGGTCGAGGATGTACTAAAAAAATTTTTTTAGATCGAGGATGTACTAAAAAAATTTTTTTTAGGTCGAGGATGTACTAAAAAAATTTTTTTAGATCGAGGATGTACTAAAAAAATTTTTTTTAGATCGAGGATGTACTAAAAAAATTTTTTTAGATCGAGGATGTGCTAAAACAATTTTTTTAGATCGAGGATGTACTAAAAAAATTTTTTTTAAATCGAGGATGTACTAAAAAAATTTTTTTAGATCGAGGATGTGCTAGAAAAATTTTTTTTAGATCGAGGATGTACTAAAAAATTTTTTTTAAATCGAGGATGTACTAAAAAAAATTTTTTCATATCAAGGATGTACTAAAAAAATTTTTTTTAGATCGAGGATGTACTAAAAAAATTTTTTTAGATCGAGGATGTACTAAAAAAATTTTTTTAGATCGAGGATGTACTAAAAAAATTTTTTTTAGATCGAGGATGTACTAAAAAAATTTTTTTCGATCGAGGATGTACTAAAAAAATTTTTTTTAGATCGAGGATGTACTAAAAAAATTTTTTTTAAATCGAGGATGTACTAAAAAAATTTTTTTAGATCGAGGATGTACTAAAAAAATTTTTTTAGATCGAGGATGTACTAAAAAAATTTTTTTTAGGTCGAGGATGTACTAAAAAAATTTTTTTAGATCGAGGATGTACTAAAAAAATTTTTTTTAAATCGAGGATGTACTAAAAAAATTTTTTTAGATCGAGGATGTACTAAAAAAATTTTTTTTAGGTCGAGGATGTACTAAAAAAATTTTTTTAGATCGAGGATGTACTAAAAAAATTTTTTTTAGGTCGAGGATGTACTAAAAAAATTTTTTTAGATCGAGGATGTACTAAAAAAATTTTTTTTAGATCGAGGATGTACTAAAAAAATTTTTTTAAATCGAGGATGTACTAAAAAATTTTTTTTAAATCGAGGATGTACTAAAAAAATTTTTTTAGATCGAGGATGTACTAAAAAAATTTTTTTTAGATCGAGGATGTACTGAAAAATTTTTTTAAATCGAGGATGTACTAAAACAAATTTTTTTAGATCGAGGATGTACTAAAAAAATTTTTTTTAGGTCGAGGATGTACTAAAAAAATTTTTTTAGATCGAGGTTGTACTAAAAAACTTTTTTTAGGTCGAGGATGTACTAAAAAAATTTTTTTAGATCGAGGATGTACTAAAAAAATTTTTTTTAGATCGAGGATGTACTAAAAAAATTTTTTTAAATCGAGGATGTACTAAAAAATTTTTTTTAAATCGAGGATGTACTAAAAAAATTTTTTTAGATCGAGGATGTACTAAAAAAATTTTTTTAGATCGAGGATGTACTAAAAAATTTTTTTTTAAATCGAGGATGTACTAAAAAAATTTTTTTAGATCGAGGATGTACTAAAAAAATTTTTTTTAGGTCGAGGATGTACTAAAAAAATTTTTTTAGATCGAGGTTGTACTAAAAAAATTTTTTTTAGGTCGAGGATGTACTAAAAAAATTTTTTTAGATCGAGGATGTACTAAAAAAATTTTTTTTAGATCGAGGATGTACTAAAAAAATTTTTTTAAATCGAGGATGTACTAAAAAAATTTTTTTTAAATCGAGGATGTACTAAAAAAATTTTTTTAGATCGAGGATGTACTAAAAAAATTTTTTTTAGGTCGAGGATGTACTAAAAAAATTTTTTTAGATCGAGGATGTACTAAAAAAATTTTTTTTAGGTCGAGGATGTACTAAAAAAATTTTTTTAAATCGAGGATGTACTAAAAAAATTTTTTTAGATCGAGGATGTACTAAAAAAATTTTTTTTAAATCGAGGATGTACTAAAAAATTTTTTTTAGATCGAGGATGTACTAAAAAAATTTTTTTAGATCGAGGATGTACTAAAAAAATTTTTTTTAAATCGAGGATGTACTAAAAAAATTTTTTTAGATCGAGGATGTACTAAAAAAATTTTTTTTTAGATCGAGGATGTACTAAAAAATTTTTTTTAAATCGAGGATGTACTAAAAAAAATTTTTTCATATCAAGGATGTACTAAAAAAATTTTTTTAGATCGAGGATGTACTAAAAAAATTTTTTTAGATCGAGGATGTACTAAAAAAATTTTATTTAGATCGAGGATGTACTAAAAAATTTTTTTTAAATCGAGGATGTACTAAAAAAATTTTTTTCATATCAAGGATGTACTAAAAAAATTTTTTTTAGATCGAGGATGTACTAAAAAAATTTTTTTAGATCGAGGATGTACTAAAAAAATTTTTTTTAAATCGAGGATGTACTAAAAAAATTTTTTTAGATCGAGGATGTACTAAAAAAATTTTTTTTAGGTCGAGGATGTACTAAAAAAATTTTTTTAGATCGAGGATGTACTAAAAAAATTTTTTTTAGGTCGAGGATGTACTAAAAAAATTTTTTTAGATCGAGGATGTACTAAAAAAATTTTTTTTAGATCGAGGATGTACTAAAAAAATTTTTTTAAATCGAGGATGTACTAAAAAAATTTTTTTTAAATCGAGGATGTACTAAAAAAATTTTTTTAGATCAAGGATGTACTAAAAAAATTTTTTTTAGATCGAGGATGTACTAAAAAAATTTTTTTAAATCGAGGATGTACTAAAAAAATTTTTTTTAAATCGAGGATGTACTAAAAAAATTTTTTTAGATCGAGGATGTACTAAAAAAATTTTTTTTAAATCGAGGATGTACTAAAAAAATTTTTTTAGATCGAGGATGTACTAAAAAAATTTTTTTTAGATCGAGGATGTACTAAAAAATTTTTTTTAAATCGAGGATGTACTAAAAAAAATTTTTTCATATCAAGGATGTACTAAAAAAATTTTTTTTAGATCGAGGATGTACTAAAAAAATTTTTTTAGATCGAGGATGTACTAAAAAAATTTTTTTTAAATCGAGGATGTACTAAAAAAATTTTTTTAGATCGAGGATGTACTAAAAAAATTTTTTTTAGGTCGAGGATGCACTAAAAAAATTTTTTTAGATCGAGGATGTACTAAAAAATTTTTTTTTAGGTCGAGGATGTACTAAAAAAATTTTTTTAGAAAGAGGATGTACTAAAAAAATTTTTTTTAGATCGAGGATGTACTAAAAAAATTTTTTTAAATCGAGGATGTACTAAAAAAATTTTTTTTAAATCGAGGATGTACTAAAAAAATTTTTTTAGATCGAGGATGTACTAAAAAAATTTTTTTAGGTCGAGGATGTACTAAAAAAATTTTTTTAGATCGAGGATGTATTAAAAAAATTTTTTTTAGGTCGAGGATGTACTAAAAAAATTTTTTTAGATCGAGGATGTACTAAAAAAATTTTTTTTAGATCGAGGATGTACTAAAAAATTTTTTTTAAATCGAGGATGTACTAAAAAAAATTTTTTCATATCAAGGATGTACTAAAAAAATTTTTTTTAGATCGAGGATGTACTAAAAAAATTTTTTTAGATCGAGGATGTACTAAAAAAATTTTTTTTAAATCGAGGATGTACTAAAAAAATTTTTTTAGATCGAGGATGTACTAAAAAAATTTTTTTTAGATCGAGGATGTACTAAAAAATTTTTTTTAAATCGAGGATGTACTAAAAAAATTTTTTCATATCAAGGATGTACTAAAAAAATTTTTTTTAGATCGAGGATGTACTAAAAAAATTTTTTTAGATCGAGGATGTACTAAAAAAATTTTTTTTAGATCGAGGATGTACTAAAAAAAATTTTTAGATCGAGGATGTACTAAAAAAATTTTTTTTAGGTCGAGGATGTACTAAAAAAATTTTTTTAGATCGAGGATGTACTAAAAAAATTTTTTTTAGGTCGACGATGTACTAAAAAAATTTTTTTAGATCGAGGATGTACTAAAAAAATTTTTTTAGATCGAGGATGTACTAAAAAAATTTTTTTAAATCGAGGATGTACTAAAAAAAATTTTTTCATATCAAGGATGTACTAAAAAAATTTTTTTTAGATCGAGGATGTACTAAAAAAATTTTTTTAGATCGAGGATGTACTAAAAAAATTTTTTTTAAATCGAGGATGTACTAAAAAAATTTTTTTAGATCGAGGATGTACTAAAAAAATTTTTTTTAGGTCGAGGATGTACTAAAAAAATTTTTTTAGATCGAGGATGTACTAAAAAAATTTTTTTTAGGTCGAGGATGTACTAAAAAAATTTTTTTAGATCGAGGATGTACTAAAAAAATTTTTTTTAGATCGAGGATGTACTAAAAAAATTTTTTTAAATCGAGGATGTACTAAAAAAATTTTTTTTAAATCGAGGATGTACTAAAAAAATTTTTTTAGATCAAGGATGTACTAAAAAAATTTTTTTTAGATCGAGGATGTACTAAAAAAATTTTTTTAAATCGAGGATGTACTAAAAAAATTTTTTTTAAATCGAGGATGTACTAAAAAAATTTTTTTAGATCGAGGATGTACTAAAAAAATTTTTTTTAAATCGAGGATGTACTAAAAAAATTTTTTTAGATCGAGGATGTACTAAAAAAATTTTTTTTAGATCGAGGATGTACTAAAAAATTTTTTTTAAATCGAGGATGTACTAAAAAAAATTTTTTCATATCAAGGATGTACTAAAAAAATTTTTTTTAGATCGAGGATGTACTAAAAAAATTTTTTTAGATCGAGGATGTACTAAAAAAATTTTTTTTAAATCGAGGATGTACTAAAAAAATTTTTTTAGATCGAGGATGTACTAAAAAAATTTTTTTTAGGTCGAGGATGCACTAAAAAAATTTTTTTAGATCGAGGATGTACTAAAAAATTTTTTTTTAGGTCGAGGATGTACTAAAAAAATTTTTTTAGAAAGAGGATGTACTAAAAAAATTTTTTTTAGATCGAGGATGTACTAAAAAAATTTTTTTAAATCGAGGATGTACTAAAAAAATTTTTTTTAAATCGAGGATGTACTAAAAAAATTTTTTTAGATCGAGGATGTACTAAAAAAATTTTTTTAGGTCGAGGATGTACTAAAAAAATTTTTTTAGATCGAGGATGTATTAAAAAAATTTTTTTTAGGTCGAGGATGTACTAAAAAAATTTTTTTAGATCGAGGATGTACTAAAAAAATTTTTTTTAGATCGAGGATGTACTAAAAAATTTTTTTTAAATCGAGGATGTACTAAAAAAAATTTTTTCATATCAAGGATGTACTAAAAAAATTTTTTTTAGATCGAGGATGTACTAAAAAAATTTTTTTAGATCGAGGATGTACTAAAAAAATTTTTTTTAAATCGAGGATGTACTAAAAAAATTTTTTTAGATCGAGGATGTACTAAAAAAATTTTTTTTAGGTCGAGGATGTACTAAAAAAAATTTTTTAGATCGAGGATGTACTAAAAAAATTTTTTTTAGATCGAGGATGTACTAAAAAATTTTTTTTAAATCGAGGATGTACTAAAAAAAATTTTTTCATATCAAGGATGTACTAAAAAAATTTTTTTTAGATCGAGTATGTACTAAAAAAAATTTTTTAGATCGAGGATGTACTAAAAAAATTTTTTTAAATCGAGGATGTACTAAAAAAATTTTTTTTAAATCGAGGATGTACTAAAAAAATTTTTTTAGATCGAGGATGTACTAAAAAAATTTTTTTTAGGTCGAGGATGTACTAAAAAAATTTTCTTAGATCGAGGATGTACTAAAAAAATTTTTTTTAAATCGAGGATGTACTAAAAAAAATTTTTTAGATCGAGGATGTACTAAAAAAATTTTTTTTAGATCGAGGATGTACTAAAAAATTTTTTTTAAATCGAGGATGTACTAAAAAAAATTTTTTCATATCAAGGATGTACTAAAAAAATTTTTTTTAGATCGAGGATGTACTAAAAAAAATTTTTTTAGATCGAGGATGTACTAAAAAAATTTTTTTTAAATCGAGGATGTACTAAAAAAATTTTTTTAGATCGAGGATGTACTAAAAAAATTTTTTTTAGGTCGAGGATGTACTAAAAAAATTTTTTTAGATCGAGGATGTACTAAAAAAATTTTTTTTAGATCGAGGATGTACTAAAAAAATTTTTTTAAATCGAGGATGTACTAAAAAAATTTTTTTTAAATCGAGGATGTACTAAAAAAATTTTTTTAGATCGAGGATGTACTAAAAAAATTTTTTTTAGATCGAGGATGTACTAAAAAAATTTTTTTAGGTCGAGGATGTACTAAACAAATTTTTTTTAGGTCGAGGATGTACTAAAAAAATTTTTTTAGATCGAGGATGTACTAAAAAAATTTTTTTTAGATCGAGGATGTACTAAAAAAATTTTTTTAGATCGAGGATGTACTAAAAAAATTTTTTCATATCAAGGATGTACTAAAAAAATTTTTTTTAGATCGAGGATGTACTAAAAAAATTTTTTTAGATCGAGGATGTACTAAAAAAATTTTTTTTAAATCGAGGATGTACTAAAAAAATTTTTTTAGATCGAGGATGTACTAAAAAAATTTTTTTTAGGTCGAGGATGTACTAAAAAAAATTTTTTTAGATCGAGGATGTACTAAAAAAATTTTTTTTAGATCGAGGATGTACTAAAAAATTTTTTTTAAATCGAGGATGTACTAAAAAAAATTTTTTCATATCAAGGATGTACTAAAAAAATTTTTTTTAGATCGAGGATGTACTAAAAAAATTTTTTTAGATCGAGGATGTACTAAAAAATTTTTTTTTAAATCGAGGATGTACTAAAAAATTTTTTTTAGATCGAGGATGTACTAAAAAAAATTTTTTCATATCAAGGATGTACTAAAAAAATTTTTTTAGATCGAGGATGTACTAAAAAAATTTTTTTTAGATCGAGGATGTACTAAAAAATTTTTTTTAAATCGAGGATGTACTAAAAAAAATATTTTCATATCAAGGATGTACTAAAAAAATTTTTTTTAGATCGAGTATGTACTAAAAAAATTTTTTTAGATCGAGGATGTACTAAAAAAATTTTTTTAAATCGAGGATGTACTAAA
>NW_026525527.1:5000-12500 GCF_943737925.1 Anopheles nili
TGGAAGCCAACCGAATGCACGCGGGATTGCTCACGGAGCAAGCGCAAGCACGCGAAACAGCTTGCACGGGTGATGGACCACATTGGACGAGTGACGGTTACCGGTTACCAGTGGGTTAGCCATGTTGTAACGGGCTAAGAGGCCTGTTAAGCCAGAGTGTACGGAGTTCAGATGGCTAGGTGCGCACGCAGGCATCGAGGTTTTGATGGTTTGCGCAGAGTTGTAGCACGGCAGAGAGCGCGCCGGAGCAGTTTCAGTCCAATCGGACGATGCACGGGTGTTTTACAGAACATTGAAAGTTGTATGGAAGAAAACCCCTGGAAGTATGCAATACATGGGAAAATACGAAATACTCTCGGATGGAGGTGTCTGAGAAGTTTGGCGTATATGAACGAAAGTTAGCCACGGTGGTGTTCTAACATCGGTGCTTGGGACGCAAAACCGTCGAACGCATGGTTTCGAGGCAATGTGCGAAAAACGGGCAAAATGGTGCACGAACAAAGGGGCACGCGCTATATCTGGCAGAAGGAGAACTCTGCGAGGTGTTGTGTGTATGGACGAAAAGTAGGCATTACGGAGTTGAGCAAACGCGCCGAAGACCGGGAATCGATATCTCCAACCGGCTGGTCGGTAGAGCGATTCCCAACACCCCATAGACACCGCAATGGGTGAAAATCGGCTAAGTCCCAATATGTACCTTCAGAGGGGCATATCTCGAAAACTTCTCGTCAGATCGGGGCCAAATTCACAGAGAAGACACATGTCGAGGAGTTGTTTCGGTTGAGCGATAGTGGTTTTTGGGTGAAAATGTACCCCTAAACCTTGTACAGAGAGGACCCCTTCCGTAGAGCAAAATCCTGAAGGTCGGGGTCGCGCAAGGGTCGACATGGGTCGAGGTGGACTATCATGCGAAACCACTTTTTTCGGTCCCTACGGTGCCCCTAGATGATGAAAAGTACAATCCGAGGTTGATTACGAACACTTTTGTGCACCCCCTTCCGTAGAGCAAAATCCTGAAGGTCGGGGTCGCACAAGTGTGCACCCCCTTCCGTAGAGCAAAATCCTGAAGGTCGGGGTCGCGCAAGGGTCGACATGGGTCGAGGTGGACTATCATGCGAAACCACTTTTTTCGGTCCCTACGGTGCCCCTAGATGATGAAAAGTACAATCCGAGGTTGATTACGAACACTTTTGTGCACCCCCTTCCGTAGAGCAAAATCCTGAAGGTCGGGGTTGCGCACAAGTAGACCCCCTTCCGTAGAGCAAAATCCTGAAGGTCGGGGTCGCGCAAGGGTCGACATGGGTCGAGGTGGACTATCATGCGAAACCACTTTTTTCGGTCCCTACGGTGCCCCTAGATGATGAAAAGTACAATCCGAGGTTGATTACGAACACTTTTGTGCACCCCCTTCCGTAGAGCAAAATCCTGAAGGTCGGGGTTGCGCACAAGTCGACCCCCTTCCGTAGAGCAAAATCCTGAAGGTCGGGGTCGCGCAAGGGTCGACATGGGTCGAGGTGGACTATCATGCGAAACCACTTTTTTCGGTCCCTACGGTGCCCCTAGATGATGAAAAGTACAATCCGAGGTTGATTACGAACACTTTTGTGCACCCCCTTCCGTAGAGCAAAATCCTGAAGGTCGGGGTTGCGCACAAGTAGACCCCCTTCCGTAGAGCAAAATCCTGAAGGTCGGGGTCGCGCAAGGGTCGACATGGGTCGAGGTGGACTATCATGCGAAACCACTTTTTTCGGTCCCTACGGTGCCCCTAGATGATGAAAAGTACAATCCGAGGTTGATTACGAACACTTTTGTGCACCCCCAAAAATGGCCAAAATCCTGAAGGTCCGGGTTCTCGGGGCGGTCGAGGCCCTCGGACGTGCACGAAAAGTCGGTACCCACGCCGAGCTTCAGAATTTGGTCTGCAGAGACTAAGTCCCAACCGAAACTGGCAACCCACAAAAGTATACCAAGGAGTGGTCGGATCGAGTTACAGTGTTCGAGAGTATTGACGAGGATGGTTATACGCAACTTTTTGCTAAAGGTGTCCAAGACCGTCAGACCCTTACTTACGGAGATATAAGACACGTGCGTGGTTGCTCGTGCCGAGCTTCAGAAATGTTGCTCCAGAGACTAAGTCCCAGAAAACCTTCCGACCCCAAAAACTCCCAGAAGGAGTCGTCGGATCGTTTCGCGATGTTCTAGTGAAATGTTCAGCTCGACGGAATGCAACTTTTACCTAAAGGGGTCCAAGACCGTCAGACGCTTAGGTACGGAGATACGGGCATGGGTCGGTTTTCCCCATACAAAATACCCCATGGAAAACTGCAAAACCCAAAAACAGGTCGAAGGAGTGGTCGGATCGTTTCGTGATGTTCTAGTGAAATGTTCCATTCGATAGGGCGCAACTTTTTGCTAAAGGTGTCCAAGACCGTCAGACCCTTACTTACGGAGATATAAGACACGTGCGTGGTTGCCCGTGCCGAGCTTCAGAAATGTTGCTCCAGAGACTAAGTCCCAGAAAACCTTCGGACCCCAAAAACTCCCAGAAGGAGTCGTCGGATCGTTTCGCGATGTTCTAGTGAAATGTTCAGCTCGACGGAATGCAACTTTTACCTAAAGGGGTCCAAGACCGTCAGACGCTTAGGTACGGAGATACGGGCATGGGTCGGTTTTCCCCATACAAAATACCCCATGGAAAACTGCAAAACCCCAAAACAGGTCGAAGGAGTGGTCGGATCGTTTCGTGGTGTTCTAGTGAAATGTTCCATTCGATAGGGCGCAACTTTTTGCTAAAGGTGTCCAAGACCGTCAGACCCTTACTTACGGAGATATAAGACACGTGCGTGGTTGCTCGTGCCGAGCTTCAGAAATGTTGCTCCAGAGACTAAGTCCCAGAAAACCTTCCGACCCCAAAAACTCCCAGAAGGAGTCGTCGGATCGTTTCGCGATGTTCTAGTGAAATGTTCAGCTCGACGAAATGCAACTTTTACCTAAAGGGGTCCAAGACCGTCAGACGCTTAGGTACGGAGATACGGGCATGGGTCGGTTTTCCCCATACAAAATACCCCATGGAAAACTGCAAAACCCCAAAACAGGTCGAAGGAGTGGTCGGATCGTTTCGTGGTGTTCTAGTGAAATGTTCCATTCGATAGGGCGCAACTTTTTGCTAAAGGTGTCCAAGACCGTCAGACCCTTACTTACGGAGATATAAGACACGTGCGTGGTTGCTCGTGCCGAGCTTCAGAAATGTTGCTCCAGAGACTAAGTCCCAGAAAACCTTCCGACCCCAAAAACTCCCAGAAGGAGTCGTCGGATCGTTTCGCGATGTTCTAGTGAAATGTTCAGCTCGACGGAATGCAACTTTTACCTAAAGGGGTCCAAGACCGTCAGACGCTTAGGTACGGAGATACGGGCATGGGTCGGTTTTCCCCATACAAAATACCCCATGGAAAACTGCAAAACCCAAAAACAGGTCGAAGGAGTGGTCGGATCGTTTCGTGATGTTCTAGTGAAATGTTCCATTCGATAGGGCGCAACTTTTTGCTAAAGGTGTCCAAGACCGTCAGACCCTTACTTACGGAGATATAAGACACGTGCGTGGTTGCCCGTGCCGAGCTTCAGAAATGTTGCTCCAGAGACTAAGTCCCAGAAAACCTTCGGACCCCAAAAACTCCCAGAAGGAGTCGTCGGATCGTTTCGCGATGTTCTAGTGAAATGTTCAGCTCGACGGAATGCAACTTTTACCTAAAGGGGTCCAAGACCGTCAGACGCTTAGGTACGGAGATACGGGCATGGGTCGGTTTTCCCCATACAAAATACCCCATGGAAAACTGCAAAACCCCAAAACAGGTCGAAGGAGTGGTCGGATCGTTTCGTGGTGTTCTAGTGAAATGTTCCATTCGATAGGGCGCAACTTTTTGCTAAAGGTGTCCAAGACCGTCAGACCCTTACTTACGGAGATATAAGACACGTGCGTGGTTGCTCGTGCCGAGCTTCAGAAATGTTGCTCCAGAGACTAAGTCCCAGAAAACCTTCCGACCCCAAAAACTCCCAGAAGGAGTCGTCGGATCGTTTCGCGATGTTCTAGTGAAATGTTCAGCTCGACGGAATGCAACTTTTACCTAAAGGGGTCCAAGACCGTCAGACGCTTAGGTACGGAGATACGGGCATGGGTCGGTTTTCCCCATACAAAATACCCCATGGAAAACTGCAAAACCCCAAAACAGGTCGAAGGAGTGGTCGGATCGTTTCGTGGTGTTCTAGTGAAATGTTCCATTCGATAGAGCGCAACTTTTTGCTAAAGGTGTCCAAGACCGTCAGACCCTTACTTACGGAGATATAAGACACGTGCGTGGTTGCTCGTGCCGAGCTTCAGAAATGTTGCTCCAGAGACTAAGTCCCAGAAAACCTTCGGACCCCAAAAACTCCCAGAAGGAGTCGTCGGATCGTTTCGCGATGTTCTAGTGAAATGTTCAGCTCGACGGAATGCAACTTTTACCTAAAGGGGTCCAAGACCGTCAGACGCTTAGGTACGGAGATACGGGCATGGGTCGGTTTTCCCCATACAAAATACCCCATGGAAAACTGCAAAACCCCAAAACAGGTCGAAGGAGTGGTCGGATCGTTTCGTGGTGTTCTAGTGAAATGTTCCATTCGATAGGGCGCAACTTTTTGCTAAAGGTGTCCAAGACCGTCAGACCCTTACTTACGGAGATATAAGACACGTGCGTGGTTGCTCGTGCCGAGCTTCAGAAATGTTGCTCCAGAGACTAAGTCCCAGAAAACCTTCGGACCCCAAAAACTCCCAGAAGGAGTCGTCGGATCGTTTCGCGATGTTCTAGTGAAATGTTCAGCTCGACGAAATGCAACTTTTACCTAAAGGGGTCCAAGACCGTCAGACGCTTAGGTACGGAGATACGGGCATGGGTCGGTTTTCCCCATACAAAATACCCCATGGAAAACTGCAAAACCCCAAAACAGGTCGAAGGAGTGGTCGGATCGTTTCGTGGTGTTCTAGTGAAATGTTCCATTCGATAGGGCGCAACTTTTTGCTAAAGGTGTCCAAGACCGTCAGACCCTTACTTACGGAGATATAAGACACGTGCGTGGTTGCTCGTGCCGAGCTTCAGAAATGTTGCTCCAGAGACTAAGTCCCAGAAAACCTTCCGACCCCAAAAACTCCCAGAAGGAGGCGTCGGATCGTTTCGCGATGTTCTAGCGAAATGTTCAGCTCGACGGAATGCAACTTTTACCTAAAGGGGTCCAAGACCGTCAGACGCTTAGGTACGGAGATACGGGCATGGGTCGGTTTTCCCCATACAAAATACCCCATGGAAAACTGCAAAACCCCAAAACAGGTCGAAGGAGTGGTCGGATCGTTTCGTGGTGTTCTAGTGAAATGTTCCATTCGATAGGGCGCAACTTTTTGCTAAAGGTGTCCAAGACCGTCAGACCCTTACTTACGGAGATATAAGACACGTGCGTGGTTGCTCGTGCCGAGCTTCAGAAATGTTGCTCCAGAGACTAAGTCCCAGAAAACCTTCCGACCCCAAAAACTCCCAGAAGGAGGCGTCGGATCGTTTCGCGATGTTCTAGCGAAATGTTCAGCTCGACGGAATGCAACTTTTACCTAAAGGGGTCCAAGACCGTCAGACGCTTAGGTACGGAGATACGGGCATGGGTCGGTTTTCCCCATACAAAATACCCCATGGAAAACTGCAAAACCCCAAAACAGGTCGAAGGAGTGGTCGGATCGTTTCGTGGTGTTCTAGTGAAATGTTCCATTCGATAGAGCGCAACTTTTTGCTAAAGGTGTCCAAGACCGTCAGACCCTTACTTACGGAGATATAAGACACGTGCGTGGTTGCTCGTGCCGAGCTTCAGAAATGTTGCTCCAGAGACTAAGTCCCAGAAAACCTTCGGACCCCAAAAACTCCCAGAAGGAGTCGTCGGATCGTTTCGCGATGTTCTAGTGAAATGTTCAGCTCGACGGAATGCAACTTTTACCTAAAGGGGTCCAAGACCGTCAGACGCTTAGGTACGGAGATACGGGCATGGGTCGGTTTTCCCCATACAAAATACCCCATGGAAAACTGCAAAACCCCAAAACAGGTCGAAGGAGTGGTCGGATCGTTTCGTGGTGTTCTAGTGAAATGTTCCATTCGATAGAGCGCAACTTTTTGCTAAAGGTGTCCAAGACCGTCAGACCCTTACTTACGGAGATATAAGACACGTGCGTGGTTGCTCGTGCCGAGCTTCAGAAATGTTGCTCCAGAGACTAAGTCCCAGAAAACCTTCGGACCCCAAAAACTCCCAGAAGGAGTCGTCGGATCGTTTCGCGATGTTCTAGTGAAATGTTCAGCTCGACGGAATGCAACTTTTACCTAAAGGGGTCCAAGACCGTCAGACGCTTAGGTACGGAGATACGGGCATGGGTCGGTTTTCCCCATACAAAATACCCCATGGAAAACTGCAAAACCCAAAAACAGGTCGAAGGAGTGGTCGGATCGTTTCGTGGTGTTCTACTGACTTTTTAGGCTTAACGAGATACAACTTTCCGCAGAAGGGTGCAAAACTGTCAGACTCATAGTTTCGGAGATACAAGCATGGGTCATGTTTGCTCGTGCCGAGCTTCAGAATTTTCCATGGCCAAAAAGCCCTAGAATTTGACATTTCACTATTATAGGGAGGTATGGTTGTACTGAGTCGTCATAGAAAGTTTAGCCTCCTCATGTAAACTGACGATTCGACATCAGGGAGGTCGGGAGTTGTCGAAAAGAGACCCTAGGACCTAATACTAGACCCATGTAGTGGCAAGGTGTTTCGGCCCGTGGGTGACGGTTGTATGAAATTTGGGTGACGGCAACTACGACTGGTTCTGGTACCGGGAAGGTGTGTCCTGGTGTCCGGAGGCGTTTTAACGGTAGCTGGGCGGTCGGAACGGTGACCTAGGGTGATTTTGGGTGAAATCACCTACCTCCACCGATGGTCAACCAGAGGCTAGTGGTACTTGGAAAACACCCTGGGAAGGTTTCCCAGGGCTCGGATTAGCAGTAACAAGGGATGCCGCTGTCTCTAGGTCGCGGAACCACTGTGCTTGCCTGCAACACAGTCCTAGGGAGAGCGGCCGAAAGGTTCCGCACGGTGACTTGCACCCACCGGGAATGGGGTCAAGTAACCAAGAGGTGTCCAACCAAGGGTTAGTGGTACATGGAAAACACCCTGGGAAGGTGTCCCAGGGCTCGGAGTAGAGTGACTTGCACCCACCGGGAAAGGGGTCAAGTAGCCAAGAGGTGTCCAACCAAGGGTTAGTGGTACATGGAAAACACCCTGGGAAGCTGTCCCAGGGCTCGGAGTAGAGTGACTTGCACCCACCGGGAAAGGGGTCAAGTAGCCAAGAGGTGTCAGAACTCGTAGATCTTGAGGAGACGGTGCTTAGCACCGGCACGTTGTTACTTCTTGAGTGTTGTACGGCCATCCAACCTGGGTGGGAAGTACCGC
>NW_026525527.1:22500-30000 GCF_943737925.1 Anopheles nili
TTGGGACGCAAAACCGTCGGACGCATGGTTTCGAAGCGATGTGCGAAAAACGGGCCAAAACGGTGCACGAACAAAGGGGCACGCGCTATATCTGGCAGAAGGAGAACTCTGCGAGGTGTTGTGTGTATGGACGAAAAGTAGGCATTACGAAGTTGAGCAAACGCGCCGAAGACCGCAACTCGATATCTCCAACCGGCTGGTCGGTAGAGCGATTCCCAACACCCCATAGACACCGCAATGGGTGAAAATCGGCTGTCCCAGAAATGGGTTTTCACCCAAAAACAGGATGATGGAGACATTGCACGGAGTTGGCGTATATGGACGAAAGTTAGCCACGGTGGTGTTCTAACATCGGTGCTTGGGACGCAAAACCGTCGAACGCATGGTTTCGAGGCAATGTGCGAAAAACGGGCAAAAATGGTGCACGAACAAAGGGGCACGCGCTATATCTGGCAGAAGGAGAACTCTGCGAGGTGTTGTGTGTATGGACGAAAAGTAGGCATTACGGAGTTGAGCAAACGCGCCGAAGACCGCAACTCGATATCTCCAACCGGCTGGTCGGTAGAGCGATTCCCAACACCCCATAGACACCGCAATGGGTGAAAATCGGCTGTCCCAGAAATGGGTTTTCACCCAAAAACAGGATGATGGAGACATTGCACGGAGTTGGCGTATATGGACGAAAGTTAGCCACGGTGGTGTTCTAACATCGGTGCTTGGGACGCAAAACTGTCGGACGCATGGTTTCGAAGCGATGTGCGAAAAACGGGCCAAAACGGTGCACGAACAAAGGGGCACGCGCTATATCTGGCAGAAGGAGAACTCTGCGAGGTGTTGTGTGTATGGACGAAAAGTAGGCATTACGAAGTTGAGCAAACGCGCCGAAGACCGCAACTCGATATCTCCAACCGGCTGGTCGGTAGAGCGATTCCCAACACCCCATAGACACCGCAATGGGTGAAAATCGGCTGTCCCAGAAATGGGTTTTCACCCAAAAACAGGATGATGGAGACATTGCACGGAGTTGGCGTATATGGACGAAAGTTAGCCACGGTGGTGTTCTAACATCGGTGCTTGGGACGCAAAACCGTCGAACGCATGGTTTCGAGGCAATGTGCGAAAAACGGGCAAAAATGGTGCACGAACAAAGGGGCACGCGCTATATCTGGCAGAAGGAGAACTCTGCGAGGTGTTGTGTGTATGGACGAAAAGTAGGCATTACGGAGTTGAGCAATTGCGCCGAAGACCGCAACTCGATATCTCCAACCGGCTGGTCGGTAGAGCGATTCTCAACACCTCATAGAAACCGCAATGGGTGAAAATCTGCTAAGTCCCAGAAATGGGTTTTCACCAAAAACAGGGTGATGGAGACATTGCACGGAGTTGGCGTATATGGACGAAAGTTAGCCACGGTGGTGTTCTAACATCGGTGCTTGGGACGCAAAACCGTCGGACGCATGGTTTCGAAGCGATGTGCGAAAAACGGGCCAAAACGGTGCACGAACAAAGGGGCACGCGCTATATCTGGCAGAAGGAGAACTCTGCGAGGTGTTGTGTGTATGGACGAAAAGTAGGCATTACGAAGTTGAGCAAACGCGCCGAAGACCGCAACTCGATATCTCCAACCGGCTGGTCGGTAGAGCGATTCCCAACACCCCATAGACACCGCAATGGGTGAAAATCGGCTGTCCCAGAAATGGGTTTTCACCCAAAAACAGGATGATGGAGACATTGCACGGAGTTGGCGTATATGGACGAAAGTTAGCCACGGTGGTGTTCTAACATCGGTGCTTGGGACGCAAAACCGTCGAACGCATGGTTTCGAGGCAATGTGCGAAAAACGGGCAAAAATGGTGCACGAACAAAGGGGCACGCGCTATATCTGGCAGAAGGAGAACTCTGCGAGGTGTTGTGTGTATGGACGAAAAGTAGGCATTACGGAGTTGAGCAATTGCGCTGAAGACCGCAACTCGATATCTCCAACCGGCTGGTCGGTAGAGCGATTCCCAACACCCCATAGACACCGCAATGGGTGAAAATCGACTAAGTCCCAGAAATGGGTTTTCACCCAAAAACAGGGTGATGGAGACATTGCACGGAGTTGGCGTATATGGACGAAAGTTAGCCACGGTGGTGTTCTAACATCGGTGCTTGGGACGCAAAACCGTCGGACGCATGGTTTCGAGGCGATGTGCGAAAAACGGGCAAAAATGGTGCACGAACAAAGGGGCACGCGCTATATCTGGCAGAAGGAGAACTCTGCGAGGTGTTGTGTGTATGGACGAAAAGTAGGCATTACGGAGTTGAGCAATTGCGCTGAAGACCGCAACTCGATATCTCCAACCGGCTGGTCGGTAGAGCGATTCCCAACACCCCATAGACACCGCAATGGGTGAAAATCGACTAAGTCCCAGAAATGGGTTTTCACCCAAAAACAGGGTGATGGAGACATTGCACGGAGTTGGCGTATATGGACGAAAGTTAGCCACGGTGGTGTTCTAACATCGGTGCTTGGGACGCAAAACTGTCGGACGCATGGTTTCGAAGCGATGTGCGAAAAACGGGCCAAAACGGTGCACGAACAAAGGGGCACGCGCTATATCTGGCAGAAGGAGAACTCTGCGAGGTGTTGTGTGTATGGACGAAAAGTAGGCATTACGAAGTTGAGCAAACGCGCCGAAGACCGCAACTCGATATCTCCAACCGGCTGGTCGGTAGAGCGATTCCCAACACCCCATAGACACCGCAATGGGTGAAAATCGGCTGTCCCAGAAATGGGTTTTCACCCAAAAACAGGATGATGGAGACATTGCACGGAGTTGGCGTATATGGACGAAAGTTAGCCACGGTGGTGTTCTAACATCGGTGCTTGGGACGCAAAACCGTCGTACGCATGGTTTCGAGGCAATGTGCGAAAAACGGGCAAAAATGGTGCACGAACAAAGGGGCACGCGCTATATCTGGCAGAAGGAGAACTCTGCGAGGTGTTGTGTGTATGGACGAAAAGTAGGCATTACGGAGTTGAGCTATTGCGCTGAAGACCGCAACTCGATATCTCCAACCGGCTGGTCGGTAGAGCGATTCCCAACACCCCATAGACACCGCAATGGGTGAAAATCGACTAAGTCCCAGAAATGGGTTTTCACCCAAAAACAGGGTGATGGAGACATTGCACGGAGTTGGCGTATATGGACGAAAGTTAGCCACGGTGGTGTTCTAACATCGGTGCTTGGGACGCAAAACCGTCGGACGCATGGTTTCGAAGCGATGTGCGAAAAACGGGCCAAAACGGTGCACGAACAAAGGGGCACGCGCTATATCTGGCAGAAGGAGAACTCTGCGAGGTGTTGTGTGTATGGACGAAAAGTAGGCATTACGAAGTTGAGCAAACGCGCCGAAGACCGCAACTCGATATCTCCAACCGGCTGGTCGGTAGAGCGATTCTCAACACCTCATAGAAACCGCAATGGGTGAAAATCTGCTAAGTCCCAGAAATGGGTTTTCACCCAAAAACAGGGTGATGGAGACATTGCACGGAGTTGGCGTATATGGACGAAAGTTAGCCACGGTGGTGTTCTAACATCGGTGCTTGGGACGCAAAACCGTCGGACGCATGGTTTCGAAGCGATGTGCGAAAAACGGGCCAAAACGGTGTACGAACAAAGGGGCACGCGCTATATCTGGCAGAAGGAGAACTCTGCGAGGTGTTGTGTGTATGGACGAAAAGTAGGCATTACGGAGTTGAGCAATTGCGCTGAAGACCGCAACTCGATATCTCCAACCGGCTGGTCGGTAGAGCGATTCCCAACACCCCATAGACACCGCAATGGGTGAAAATCGGCTAAGTCCCAATATGTACCTTCAGAGGGGCATATCTCGAAAACTACTCGTCAGATCGGGGCCAAATTCACAGAGAAGACACATGTCGAGGAGTTGTTTCGGATGAGCGATAGTGGTTTTTGGGTGAAAATGTACCCCTAAACCTTGTACAGAGAGGACCCCTTCCGTAGAGCAAAATCCTGAAGGTCGGGGTCGCGCAAGGGTCGACATGGGTCGAGGTGGACTATCATGCGAAACCACTTTTTTCGGTCCCTACGGTGCCCCTAGATGATGAAAAGTACAATCCGAGGTTGATTACGAACACTTTTGTGCACCCCCTTCCGTAGAGCAAAATCCTGAAGGTCGGGGTCGCGCAAGGGTAGACCCCTTCCGTAGAGCAAAATCCTGAAGGTCGGGGTCGCGCAAGGGTCGACATGGGTCGAGGTGGACTATCATGCGAAACCACTTTTTTCGGTCCCTACGGTGCCCCTAGATGATGAAAAGTACAATCCGAGGTTGATTACGAACACTTTTGTGCACCCCCTTCCGTAGAGCAAAATCCTGAAGGTCGGGGTTGCGCACAAGTAGACCCCCTTCCGTAGAGCAAAATCCTGAAGGTCGGGGTCGCGCAAGGGTCGACATGGGTCGAGGTGGACTATCATGCGAAACCACTTTTTTCGGTCCCTACGGTGCCCCTAGATGATGAAAAGTACAATCCGAGGTTGATTACGAACACTTTTGTGCACCCCCTTCCGTAGAGCAAAATCCTGAAGGTCGGGGTCGCGCAAGGGTAGACCCCTTCCGTAGAGCAAAATCCTGAAGGTCGGGGTCGCGCAAGGGTCGACATGGGTCGAGGTGGACTATCATGCGAAACCACTTTTTTCGGTCCCTACGGTGCCCCTAGATGATGAAAAGTACAATCCGAGGTTGATTACGAACACTTTTGTGCACCCCCTTCCGTAGAGCAAAATCCTGAAGGTCGGGGTTGCGCACAAGTCGACCCCCTTCCGTAGAGCAAAATCCTGAAGGTCGGGGTCGCGCAAGGGTCGACATGGGTCGAGGTGGACTATCATGCGAAACCACTTTTTTCGGTCCCTACGGTGCCCCTAGATGATGAAAAGTACAATCCGAGGTTGATTACGAACACTTTTGTGCACCCCCTTCCGTAGAGCAAAATCCTGAAGGTCGGGGTTGCGCACAAGTCGACCCCCTTCCGTAGAGCAAAATCCTGAAGGTCGGGGTCGCGCAAGGGTCGACATGGGTCGAGGTGGACTATCATGCGAAACCACTTTTTTCGGTCCCTACGGTGCCCCTAGATGATGAAAAGTACAATCCGAGGTTGATTACGAACACTTTTGTGCACCCCCTTCCGTAGAGCAAAATCCTGAAGGTCGGGGTTGCGCACAAGTCGACCCCCTTCCGTAGAGCAAAATCCTGAAGGTCGGGGTCGCGCAAGGGTCGACATGGGTCGAGGTGGACTATCATGCGAAACCACTTTTTTCGGTCCCTACGGTGCCCCTAGATGATGAAAAGTACAATCCGAGGTTGATTACGAACACTTTTGTGCACCCCCTTCCGTAGAGCAAAATCCTGAAGGTCGGGGTTGCGCACAAGTAGACCCCCTTCCGTAGAGCAAAATCCTGAAGGTCGGGGTCGCGCAAGGGTCGACATGGGTCGAGGTGGACTATCATGCGAAACCACTTTTTTCGGTCCCTACGGTGCCCCTAGATGATGAAAAGTACAATCCGAGGTTGATTACGAACACTTTTGTGCACCCCCTTCCGTAGAGCAAAATCCTGAAGGTCGGGGTTGCGCACAAGTCGACCCCCTTCCGTAGAGCAAAATCCTGAAGGTCGGGGTCGCGCAAGGGTCGACATGGGTCGAGGTGGACTATCATGCGAAACCACTTTTTTCGGTCCCTACGGTGCCCCTAGATGATGAAAAGTACAATCCGAGGTTGATTACGAACACTTTTGTGCACCCCCTTCCGTAGAGCAAAATCCTGAAGGTCGGGGTCGCGCAAGGGTAGACCCCTTCCGTAGAGCAAAATCCTGAAGGTCGGGGTCGCGCAAGGGTCGACATGGGTCGAGGTGGACTATCATGCGAAACCACTTTTTTCGGTCCCTACGGTGCCCCTAGATGATGAAAAGTACAATCCGAGGTTGATTACGAACACTTTTGTGCACCCCCTTCCGTAGAGCAAAATCCTGAAGGTCGGGGTCGCACAAGTGTGCACCCCCTTCCGTAGAGCAAAATCCTGAAGGTCGGGGTCGCGCAAGGGTCGACATGGGTCGAGGTGGACTATCATGCGAAACCACTTTTTTCGGTCCCTACGGTGCCCCTAGATGATGAAAAGTACAATCCGAGGTTGATTACGAACACTTTTGTGCACCCCCTTCCGTAGAGCAAAATCCTGAAGGTCGGGGTTGCGCACAAGTAGACCCCCTTCCGTAGAGCAAAATCCTGAAGGTCGGGGTCGCGCAAGGGTCGACATGGGTCGAGGTGGACTATCATGCGAAACCACTTTTTTCGGTCCCTACGGTGCCCCTAGATGATGAAAAGTACAATCCGAGGTTGATTACGAACACTTTTGTGCACCCCCTTCCGTAGAGCAAAATCCTGAAGGTCGGGGTTGCGCACAAGTCGACCCCCTTCCGTAGAGCAAAATCCTGAAGGTCGGGGTCGCGCAAGGGTCGACATGGGTCGAGGTGGACTATCATGCGAAACCACTTTTTTCGGTCCCTACGGTGCCCCTAGATGATGAAAAGTACAATCCGAGGTTGATTACGAACACTTTTGTGCACCCCCTTCCGTAGAGCAAAATCCTGAAGGTCGGGGTTGCGCACAAGTAGACCCCCTTCCGTAGAGCAAAATCCTGAAGGTCGGGGTCGCGCAAGGGTCGACATGGGTCGAGGTGGACTATCATGCGAAACCACTTTTTTCGGTCCCTACGGTGCCCCTAGATGATGAAAAGTACAATCCGAGGTTGATTACGAACACTTTTGTGCACCCCCAAAAATGGCCAAAATCCTGAAGGTCCGGGTTCTCGGGGCGGTCGAGGCCCTCGGACGTGCACGAAAAGTCGGTACCCACGCCGAGCTTCAGAATTTGGTCTGCAGAGACTAAGTCCCAACCGAAACTGGCAACCCACAAAAGTATACCAAGGAGTGGTCGGATCGAGTTACAGTGTTCGAGAGTATTGACGAGGATGGTTATACGCAACTTTTTGCTAAAGGTGTCCAAGACCGTCAGACCCTTACTTACGGAGATATAAGACACGTGCGTGGTTGCTCGTGCCGAGCTTCAGAAATGTTGCTCCAGAGACTAAGTCCCAGAAAACCTTCCGACCCCAAAAACTCCCAGAAGGAGTCGTCGGATCGTTTCGCGATGTTCTAGTGAAATGTTCAGCTCGACGGAATGCAACTTTTACCTAAAGGGGTCCAAGACCGTCAGACGCTTAGGTACGGAGATACGGGCATGGGTCGGTTTTCCCCATACAAAATACCCCATGGAAAACTGCAAAACCCAAAAACAGGTCGAAGGAGTGGTCGGATCGTTTCGTGATGTTCTAGTGAAATGTTCCATTCGATAGGGCGCAACTTTTTGCTAAAGGTGTCCAAGACCGTCAGACCCTTACTTACGGAGATATAAGACACGTGCGTGGTTGCCCGTGCCGAGCTT
>NW_026525527.1:40000-45000 GCF_943737925.1 Anopheles nili
TACTCTCGGATGGAGGTGTCTGAGAAGTTTGGCGTATATGAACGAAAGTTAGCCACGGTGGTGTTCTAACATCGGTGCTTGGGACGCAAAACCGTCGGACGCATGGTTTCGAAGCGATGTGCGAAAAACGGGCCAAAACGGTGCACGAACAAAGGGGCACGCGCTATATCTGGCAGAAGGAGAACTCTGCGAGGTGTTGTGTGTATGGACGAAAAGTAGGCATTACGAAGTTGAGCAAACGCGCCGAAGACCGCAACTCGATATCTCCAACCGGCTGGTCGGTAGAGCGATTCCCAACACCCCATAGACACCGCAATGGGTGAAAATCGGCTGTCCCAGAAATGGGTTTTCACCCAAAAACAGGATGATGGAGACATTGCACGGAGTTGGCGTATATGGACGAAAGTTAGCCACGGTGGTGTTCTAACATCGGTGCTTGGGACGCAAAACCGTCGAACGCATGGTTTCGAGGCAATGTGCGAAAAACGGGCAAAAATGGTGCACGAACAAAGGGGCACGCGCTATATCTGGCAGAAGGAGAACTCTGCGAGGTGTTGTGTGTATGGACGAAAAGTAGGCATTACGGAGTTGAGCAAACGCGCCGAAGACCGCAACTCGATATCTCCAACCGGCTGGTCGGTAGAGCGATTCCCAACACCCCATAGACACCGCAATGGGTGAAAATCGACTAAGTCCCAGAAATGGGTTTTCACCCAAAAACAGGGTGATGGAGACATTGCACGGAGTTGGCGTATATGGACGAAAGTTAGCCACGGTGGTGTTCTAACATCGGTGCTTGGGACGCAAAACCGTCGGACGCATGGTTTCGAAGCGATGTGCGAAAAACGGGCCAAAACGGTGCACGAACAAAGGGGCACGCGCTATATCTGGCAGAAGGAGAACTCTGCGAGGTGTTGTGTGTATGGACGAAAAGTAGGCATTACGAAGTTGAGCAAACGCGCCGAAGACCGCAACTCGATATCTCCAACCGGCTGGTCGGTAGAGCGATTCCCAACACCCCATAGACACCGCAATGGGTGAAAATCGGCTGTCCCAGAAATGGGTTTTCACCCAAAAACAGGATGATGGAGACATTGCACGGAGTTGGCGTATATGGACGAAAGTTAGCCACGGTGGTGTTCTAACATCGGTGCTTGGGACGCAAAACCGTCGAACGCATGGTTTCGAGGCAATGTGCGAAAAACGGGCAAAAATGGTGCACGAACAAAGGGGCACGCGCTATATCTGGCAGAAGGAGAACTCTGCGAGGTGTTGTGTGTATGGACGAAAAGTAGGCATTACGGAGTTGAGCAATTGCGCTGAAGACCGCAACTCGATATCTCCAACCGGCTGGTCGGTAGAGCGATTCCCAACACCCCATAGACACCGCAATGGGTGAAAATCGACTAAGTCCCAGAAATGGGTTTTCACCCAAAAACAGGGTGATGGAGACATTGCACGGAGTTGGCGTATATGGACGAAAGTTAGCCACGGTGGTGTTCTAACATCGGTGCTTGGGACGCAAAACCGTCGGACGCATGGTTTCGAAGCGATGTGCGAAAAACGGGCCAAAACGGTGCACGAACAAAGGGGCACGCGCTATATCTGGCAGAAGGAGAACTCTGCGAGGTGTTGTGTGTATGGACGAAAAGTAGGCATTACGAAGTTGAGCAAACGCGCCGAAGACCGCAACTCGATATCTCCAACCGGCTGGTCGGTAGAGCGATTCCCAACACCCCATAGACACCGCAATGGGTGAAAATCGGCTGTCCCAGAAATGGGTTTTCACCCAAAAACAGGATGATGGAGACATTGCACGGAGTTGGCGTATATGGACGAAAGTTAGCCACGGTGGTGTTCTAACATCGGTGCTTGGGACGCAAAACCGTCGAACGCATGGTTTCGAGGCAATGTGCGAAAAACGGGCAAAAATGGTGCACGAACAAAGGGGCACGCGCTATATCTGGCAGAAGGAGAACTCTGCGAGGTGTTGTGTGTATGGACGAAAAGTAGGCATTACGGAGTTGAGCAATTGCGCTGAAGACCGCAACTCGATATCTCCAACCGGCTGGTCGGTAGAGCGATTCCCAACACCCCATAGACACCGCAATGGGTGAAAATCGACTAAGTCCCAGAAATGGGTTTTCACCCAAAAACAGGGTGATGGAGACATTGCACGGAGTTGGCGTATATGGACGAAAGTTAGCCACGGTGGTGTTCTAACATCGGTGCTTGGGACGCAAAACCGTCGGACGCATGGTTTCGAAGCGATGTGCGAAAAACGGGCCAAAACGGTGCACGAAAAAAGGGGCACGCGCTATATCTGGCAGAAGGAGAACTCTGCGAGGTGTTGTGTGTATGGACGAAAAGTAGGCATTACGAAGTTGAGCAAACGCGCCGAAGACCGCAACTCGATATCTCCAACCGGCTGGTCGGTAGAGCGATTCTCAACACCTCATAGAAACCGCAATGGGTGAAAATCTGCTAAGTCCCAGAAATGGGTTTTCACCCAAAAACAGGGTGATGGAGACATTGCACGGAGTTGGCGTATATGGACGAAAGTTAGCCACGGTGGTGTTCTAACATCGGTGCTTGGGACGCAAAACCGTCGGACGCATGGTTTCGAAGCGATGTGCGAAAAACGGGCCAAAACGGTGCACGAACAAAGGGGCACGCGCTATATCTGGCAGAAGGAGAACTCTGCGAGGTGTTGTGTGTATGGACGAAAAGTAGGCATTACGGAGTTGAGCAATTGCGCTGAAGACCGCAACTCGATATCTCCAACCGGCTGGTCGGTAGAGCGATTCCCAACACCCCATAGACACCGCAATGGGTGAAAATCGGCTAAGTCCCAATATGTACCTTCAGAGGGGCATATCTCGAAAACTACTCGTCAGATCGGGGCCAAATTCACAGAGAAGACACATGTCGAGGAGTTGTTTCGGATGAGCGATAGTGGTTTTTGGGTGAAAATGTACCCCTAAACCTTGTACAGAGAGGACCCCTTCCGTAGAGCAAAATCCTGAAGGTCGGGGTCGCGCAAGGGTCGACATGGGTCGAGGTGGACTATCATGCGAAACCACTTTTTTCGGTCCCTACGGTGCCCCTAGATGATGAAAAGTACAATCCGAGGTTGATTACGAACACTTTTGTGCACCCCCTTCCGTAGAGCAAAATCCTGAAGGTCGGGGTCGCGCAAGGGTAGACCCCTTCCGTAGAGCAAAATCCTGAAGGTCGGGGTCGCGCAAGGGTCGACATGGGTCGAGGTGGACTATCATGCGAAACCACTTTTTTCGGTCCCTACGGTGCCCCTAGATGATGAAAAGTACAATCCGAGGTTGATTACGAACACTTTTGTGCACCCCCTTCCGTAGAGCAAAATCCTGAAGGTCGGGGTTGCGCACAAGTAGACCCCCTTCCGTAGAGCAAAATCCTGAAGGTCGGGGTCGCGCAAGGGTCGACATGGGTCGAGGTGGACTATCATGCGAAACCACTTTTTTCGGTCCCTACGGTGCCCCTAGATGATGAAAAGTACAATCCGAGGTTGATTACGAACACTTTTGTGCACCCCCTTCCGTAGAGCAAAATCCTGAAGGTCGGGGTTGCGCACAAGTCGACCCCCTTCCGTAGAGCAAAATCCTGAAGGTCGGGGTCGCGCAAGGGTCGACATGGGTCGAGGTGGACTATCATGCGAAACCACTTTTTTCGGTCCCTACGGTGCCCCTAGATGATGAAAAGTACAATCCGAGGTTGATTACGAACACTTTTGTGCACCCCCTTCCGTAGAGCAAAATCCTGAAGGTCGGGGTTGCGCACAAGTAGACCCCCTTCCGTAGAGCAAAATCCTGAAGGTCGGGGTCGCGCAAGGGTCGACATGGGTCGAGGTGGACTATCATGCGAAACCACTTTTTTCGGTCCCTACGGTGCCCCTAGATGATGAAAAGTACAATCCGAGGTTGATTACGAACACTTTTGTGCACCCCCAAAAATGGCCAAAATCCTGAAGGTCCGGGTTCTCGGGGCGGTCGAGGCCCTCGGACGTGCACGAAAAGTCGGTACCCACGCCGAGCTTCAGAATTTGGTCTGCAGAGACTAAGTCCCAACCGAAACTGGCAACCCACAAAAGTATACCAAGGAGTGGTCGGATCGAGTTACAGTGTTCGAGAGTATTGACGAGGATGGTTATACGCAACTTTTTGCTAAAGGTGTCCAAGACCGTCAGACCCTTACTTACGGAGATATAAGACACGTGCGTGGTTGCTCGTGCCGAGCTTCAGAAATGTTGCTCCAGAGACTAAGTCCCAGAAAACCTTCCGACCCCAAAAACTCCCAGAAGGAGTCGTCGGATCGTTTCGCGATGTTCTAGTGAAATGTTCAGCTCGACGGAATGCAACTTTTACCTAAAGGGGTCCAAGACCGTCAGACGCTTAGGTACGGAGATACGGGCATGGGTCGGTTTTCCCCATACAAAATACCCCATGGAAAACTGCAAAACCCAAAAACAGGTCGAAGGAGTGGTCGGATCGTTTCGTGATGTTCTAGTGAAATGTTCCATTCGATAGGGCGCAACTTTTTGCTAAAGGTGTCCAAGACCGTCAGACCCTTACTTACGGAGATATAAGACACGTGCGTGGTTGCCCGTGCCGAGCTTCAGAAATGTTGCTCCAGAGACTAAGTCCCAGAAAACCTTCGGACCCCAAAAACTCCCAGAAGGAGTCGTCGGATCGTTTCGCGATGTTCTAGTGAAATGTTCAGCTCGACGGAATGCAACTTTTACCTAAAGGGGTCCAAGACCGTCAGACGCTTAGGTACGGAGATACGGGCATGGGTCGGTTTTCCCCATACAAAATACCCCATGGAAAACTGCAAAACCCCAAAACAGGTCGAAGGAGTGGTCGGATCGTTTCGTGGTGTTCTAGTGAAATGTTCCATTCGATAGGGCGCAACTTTTTGCTAAAGGTGTCCAAGACCGTCAGACCCTTACTTACGGAGATATAAGA
>NW_026525527.1:55000-62500 GCF_943737925.1 Anopheles nili
TCACCCAAAAACAGGATGATGGAGACATTGCACGGAGTTGGCGTATATGGACGAAAGTTAGCCACGGTGGTGTTCTAACATCGGTGCTTGGGACGCAAAACCGTCGAACGCATGGTTTCGAGGCAATGTGCGAAAAACGGGCAAAAATGGTGCACGAACAAAGGGGCACGCGCTATATCTGGCAGAAGGAGAACTCTGCGAGGTGTTGTGTGTATGGACGAAAAGTAGGCATTACGGAGTTGAGCAAACGCGCCGAAGACCGCAACTCGATATCTCCAACCGGCTGGTCGGTAGAGCGATTCCCAACACCCCATAGACACCGCAATGGGTGAAAATCGGCTGTCCCAGAAATGGGTTTTCACCCAAAAACAGGATGATGGAGACATTGCACGGAGTTGGCGTATATGGACGAAAGTTAGCCACGGTGGTGTTCTAACATCGGTGCTTGGGACGCAAAACCGTCGAACGCATGGTTTCGAGGCAATGTGCGAAAAACGGGCAAAAATGGTGCACGAACAAAGGGGCACGCGCTATATCTGGCAGAAGGAGAACTCTGCGAGGTGTTGTGTGTATGGACGAAAAGTAGGCATTACGGAGTTGAGCAATTGCGCTGAAGACCGCAACTCGATATCTCCAACCGGCTGGTCGGTAGAGCGATTCCCAACACCCCATAGACACCGCAATGGGTGAAAATCGACTAAGTCCCAGAAATGGGTTTTCACCCAAAAACAGGGTGATGGAGACATTGCACGGAGTTGGCGTATATGGACGAAAGTTAGCCACGGTGGTGTTCTAACATCGGTGCTTGGGACGCAAAACCGTCGAACGCATGGTTTCGAGGCAATGTGCGAAAAACGGGCAAAAATGGTGCACGAACAAAGGGGCACGCGCTATATCTGGCAGAAGGAGAACTCTGCGAGGTGTTGTGTGTATGGACGAAAAGTAGGCATTACGGAGTTGAGCAATTGCGCTGAAGACCGCAACTCGATATCTCCAACCGGCTGGTCGGTAGAGCGATTCCCAACACCCCATAGACACCGCAATGGGTGAAAATCGACTAAGTCCCAGAAATGGGTTTTCACCCAAAAACAGGGTGATGGAGACATTGCACGGAGTTGGCGTATATGGACGAAAGTTAGCCACGGTGGTGTTCTAACATCGGTGCTTGGGACGCAAAACCGTCGGACGCATGGTTTCGAAGCGATGTGCGAAAAACGGGCCAAAACGGTGCACGAACAAAGGGGCACGCGCTATATCTGGCAGAAGGAGAACTCTGCGAGGTGTTGTGTGTATGGACGAAAAGTAGGCATTACGAAGTTGAGCAAACGCGCCGAAGACCGCAACTCGATATCTCCAACCGGCTGGTCGGTAGAGCGATTCCCAACACCCCATAGACACCGCAATGGGTGAAAATCGGCTGTCCCAGAAATGGGTTTTCACCCAAAAACAGGATGATGGAGACATTGCACGGAGTTGGCGTATATGGACGAAAGTTAGCCACGGTGGTGTTCTAACATCGGTGCTTGGGACGCAAAACCGTCGAACGCATGGTTTCGAGGCAATGTGCGAAAAACGGGCAAAAATGGTGCACGAACAAAGGGGCACGCGCTATATCTGGCAGAAGGAGAACTCTGCGAGGTGTTGTGTGTATGGACGAAAAGTAGGCATTACGGAGTTGAGCAATTGCGCTGAAGACCGCAACTCGATATCTCCAACCGGCTGGTCGGTAGAGCGATTCCCAACACCCCATAGACACCGCAATGGGTGAAAATCGACTAAGTCCCAGAAATGGGTTTTCACCCAAAAACAGGGTGATGGAGACATTGCACGGAGTTGGCGTATATGGACGAAAGTTAGCCACGGTGGTGTTCTAACATCGGTGCTTGGGACGCAAAACCGTCGGACGCATGGTTTCGAGGCGATGTGCGAAAAACGGGCAAAAATGGTGCACGAACAAAGGGGCACGCGCTATATCTGGCAGAAGGAGAACTCTGCGAGGTGTTGTGTGTATGGACGAAAAGTAGGCATTACGGAGTTGAGCAATTGCGCTGAAGACCGCAACTCGATATCTCCAACCGGCTGGTCGGTAGAGCGATTCCCAACACCCCATAGACACCGCAATGGGTGAAAATCGACTAAGTCCCAGAAATGGGTTTTCACCCAAAAACAGGGTGATGGAGACATTGCACGGAGTTGGCGTATATGGACGAAAGTTAGCCACGGTGGTGTTCTAACATCGGTGCTTGGGACGCAAAACTGTCGGACGCATGGTTTCGAAGCGATGTGCGAAAAACGGGCCAAAACGGTGCACGAACAAAGGGGCACGCGCTATATCTGGCAGAAGGAGAACTCTGCGAGGTGTTGTGTGTATGGACGAAAAGTAGGCATTACGAAGTTGAGCAAACGCGCCGAAGACCGCAACTCGATATCTCCAACCGGCTGGTCGGTAGAGCGATTCCCAACACCCCATAGACACCGCAATGGGTGAAAATCGGCTGTCCCAGAAATGGGTTTTCACCCAAAAACAGGATGATGGAGACATTGCACGGAGTTGGCGTATATGGACGAAAGTTAGCCACGGTGGTGTTCTAACATCGGTGCTTGGGACGCAAAACCGTCGAACGCATGGTTTCGAGGCAATGTGCGAAAAACGGGCAAAAATGGTGCACGAACAAAGGGGCACGCGCTATATCTGGCAGAAGGAGAACTCTGCGAGGTGTTGTGTGTATGGACGAAAAGTAGGCATTACGGAGTTGAGCAATTGCGCTGAAGACCGCAACTCGATATCTCCAACCGGCTGGTCGGTAGAGCGATTCCCAACACCCCATAGACACCGCAATGGGTGAAAATCGACTAAGTCCCAGAAATGGGTTTTCACCCAAAAACAGGGTGATGGAGACATTGCACGGAGTTGGCGTATATGGACGAAAGTTAGCCACGGTGGTGTTCTAACATCGGTGCTTGGGACGCAAAACCGTCGGACGCATGGTTTCGAAGCGATGTGCGAAAAACGGGCCAAAACGGTGCACGAACAAAGGGGCACGCGCTATATCTGGCAGAAGGAGAACTCTGCGAGGTGTTGTGTGTATGGACGAAAAGTAGGCATTACGAAGTTGAGCAAACGCGCCGAAGACCGCAACTCGATATCTCCAACCGGCTGGTCGGTAGAGCGATTCTCAACACCTCATAGAAACCGCAATGGGTGAAAATCTGCTAAGTCCCAGAAATGGGTTTTCACCCAAAAACAGGGTGATGGAGACATTGCACGGAGTTGGCGTATATGGACGAAAGTTAGCCACGGTGGTGTTCTAACATCGGTGCTTGGGACGCAAAACCGTCGGACGCATGGTTTCGAAGCGATGTGCGAAAAACGGGCCAAAACGGTGTACGAACAAAGGGGCACGCGCTATATCTGGCAGAAGGAGAACTCTGCGAGGTGTTGTGTGTATGGACGAAAAGTAGGCATTACGGAGTTGAGCAATTGCGCTGAAGACCGCAACTCGATATCTCCAACCGGCTGGTCGGTAGAGCGATTCCCAACACCCCATAGACACCGCAATGGGTGAAAATCGGCTAAGTCCCAATATGTACCTTCAGAGGGGCATATCTCGAAAACTACTCGTCAGATCGGGGCCAAATTCACAGAGAAGACACATGTCGAGGAGTTGTTTCGGATGAGCGATAGTGGTTTTTGGGTGAAAATGTACCCCTAAACCTTGTACAGAGAGGACCCCTTCCGTAGAGCAAAATCCTGAAGGTCGGGGTCGCGCAAGGGTCGACATGGGTCGAGGTGGACTATCATGCGAAACCACTTTTTTCGGTCCCTACGGTGCCCCTAGATGATGAAAAGTACAATCCGAGGTTGATTACGAACACTTTTGTGCACCCCCTTCCGTAGAGCAAAATCCTGAAGGTCGGGGTCGCGCAAGGGTAGACCCCTTCCGTAGAGCAAAATCCTGAAGGTCGGGGTCGCGCAAGGGTCGACATGGGTCGAGGTGGACTATCATGCGAAACCACTTTTTTCGGTCCCTACGGTGCCCCTAGATGATGAAAAGTACAATCCGAGGTTGATTACGAACACTTTTGTGCACCCCCTTCCGTAGAGCAAAATCCTGAAGGTCGGGGTTGCGCACAAGTAGACCCCCTTCCGTAGAGCAAAATCCTGAAGGTCGGGGTCGCGCAAGGGTCGACATGGGTCGAGGTGGACTATCATGCGAAACCACTTTTTTCGGTCCCTACGGTGCCCCTAGATGATGAAAAGTACAATCCGAGGTTGATTACGAACACTTTTGTGCACCCCCTTCCGTAGAGCAAAATCCTGAAGGTCGGGGTCGCGCAAGGGTAGACCCCTTCCGTAGAGCAAAATCCTGAAGGTCGGGGTCGCGCAAGGGTCGACATGGGTCGAGGTGGACTATCATGCGAAACCACTTTTTTCGGTCCCTACGGTGCCCCTAGATGATGAAAAGTACAATCCGAGGTTGATTACGAACACTTTTGTGCACCCCCTTCCGTAGAGCAAAATCCTGAAGGTCGGGGTTGCGCACAAGTCGACCCCCTTCCGTAGAGCAAAATCCTGAAGGTCGGGGTCGCGCAAGGGTCGACATGGGTCGAGGTGGACTATCATGCGAAACCACTTTTTTCGGTCCCTACGGTGCCCCTAGATGATGAAAAGTACAATCCGAGGTTGATTACGAACACTTTTGTGCACCCCCTTCCGTAGAGCAAAATCCTGAAGGTCGGGGTTGCGCACAAGTCGACCCCCTTCCGTAGAGCAAAATCCTGAAGGTCGGGGTCGCGCAAGGGTCGACATGGGTCGAGGTGGACTATCATGCGAAACCACTTTTTTCGGTCCCTACGGTGCCCCTAGATGATGAAAAGTACAATCCGAGGTTGATTACGAACACTTTTGTGCACCCCCTTCCGTAGAGCAAAATCCTGAAGGTCGGGGTTGCGCACAAGTCGACCCCCTTCCGTAGAGCAAAATCCTGAAGGTCGGGGTCGCGCAAGGGTCGACATGGGTCGAGGTGGACTATCATGCGAAACCACTTTTTTCGGTCCCTACGGTGCCCCTAGATGATGAAAAGTACAATCCGAGGTTGATTACGAACACTTTTGTGCACCCCCTTCCGTAGAGCAAAATCCTGAAGGTCGGGGTTGCGCACAAGTAGACCCCCTTCCGTAGAGCAAAATCCTGAAGGTCGGGGTCGCGCAAGGGTCGACATGGGTCGAGGTGGACTATCATGCGAAACCACTTTTTTCGGTCCCTACGGTGCCCCTAGATGATGAAAAGTACAATCCGAGGTTGATTACGAACACTTTTGTGCACCCCCTTCCGTAGAGCAAAATCCTGAAGGTCGGGGTTGCGCACAAGTCGACCCCCTTCCGTAGAGCAAAATCCTGAAGGTCGGGGTCGCGCAAGGGTCGACATGGGTCGAGGTGGACTATCATGCGAAACCACTTTTTTCGGTCCCTACGGTGCCCCTAGATGATGAAAAGTACAATCCGAGGTTGATTACGAACACTTTTGTGCACCCCCTTCCGTAGAGCAAAATCCTGAAGGTCGGGGTCGCGCAAGGGTAGACCCCTTCCGTAGAGCAAAATCCTGAAGGTCGGGGTCGCGCAAGGGTCGACATGGGTCGAGGTGGACTATCATGCGAAACCACTTTTTTCGGTCCCTACGGTGCCCCTAGATGATGAAAAGTACAATCCGAGGTTGATTACGAACACTTTTGTGCACCCCCTTCCGTAGAGCAAAATCCTGAAGGTCGGGGTCGCACAAGTGTGCACCCCCTTCCGTAGAGCAAAATCCTGAAGGTCGGGGTCGCGCAAGGGTCGACATGGGTCGAGGTGGACTATCATGCGAAACCACTTTTTTCGGTCCCTACGGTGCCCCTAGATGATGAAAAGTACAATCCGAGGTTGATTACGAACACTTTTGTGCACCCCCTTCCGTAGAGCAAAATCCTGAAGGTCGGGGTTGCGCACAAGTAGACCCCCTTCCGTAGAGCAAAATCCTGAAGGTCGGGGTCGCGCAAGGGTCGACATGGGTCGAGGTGGACTATCATGCGAAACCACTTTTTTCGGTCCCTACGGTGCCCCTAGATGATGAAAAGTACAATCCGAGGTTGATTACGAACACTTTTGTGCACCCCCTTCCGTAGAGCAAAATCCTGAAGGTCGGGGTTGCGCACAAGTCGACCCCCTTCCGTAGAGCAAAATCCTGAAGGTCGGGGTCGCGCAAGGGTCGACATGGGTCGAGGTGGACTATCATGCGAAACCACTTTTTTCGGTCCCTACGGTGCCCCTAGATGATGAAAAGTACAATCCGAGGTTGATTACGAACACTTTTGTGCACCCCCTTCCGTAGAGCAAAATCCTGAAGGTCGGGGTTGCGCACAAGTAGACCCCCTTCCGTAGAGCAAAATCCTGAAGGTCGGGGTCGCGCAAGGGTCGACATGGGTCGAGGTGGACTATCATGCGAAACCACTTTTTTCGGTCCCTACGGTGCCCCTAGATGATGAAAAGTACAATCCGAGGTTGATTACGAACACTTTTGTGCACCCCCAAAAATGGCCAAAATCCTGAAGGTCCGGGTTCTCGGGGCGGTCGAGGCCCTCGGACGTGCACGAAAAGTCGGTACCCACGCCGAGCTTCAGAATTTGGTCTGCAGAGACTAAGTCCCAACCGAAACTGGCAACCCACAAAAGTATACCAAGGAGTGGTCGGATCGAGTTACAGTGTTCGAGAGTATTGACGAGGATGGTTATACGCAACTTTTTGCTAAAGGTGTCCAAGACCGTCAGACCCTTACTTACGGAGATATAAGACACGTGCGTGGTTGCTCGTGCCGAGCTTCAGAAATGTTGCTCCAGAGACTAAGTCCCAGAAAACCTTCCGACCCCAAAAACTCCCAGAAGGAGTCGTCGGATCGTTTCGCGATGTTCTAGTGAAATGTTCAGCTCGACGGAATGCAACTTTTACCTAAAGGGGTCCAAGACCGTCAGACGCTTAGGTACGGAGATACGGGCATGGGTCGGTTTTCCCCATACAAAATACCCCATGGAAAACTGCAAAACCCAAAAACAGGTCGAAGGAGTGGTCGGATCGTTTCGTGATGTTCTAGTGAAATGTTCCATTCGATAGGGCGCAACTTTTTGCTAAAGGTGTCCAAGACCGTCAGACCCTTACTTACGGAGATATAAGACACGTGCGTGGTTGCCCGTGCCGAGCTTCAGAAATGTTGCTCCAGAGACTAAGTCCCAGAAAACCTTCGGACCCCAAAAACTCCCAGAAGGAGTCGTCGGATCGTTTCGCGATGTTCTAGTGAAATGTTCAGCTCGACGGAATGCAACTTTTACCTAAAGGGGTCCAAGACCGTCAGACGCTTAGGTACGGAGATACGGGCATGGGTCGGTTTTCCCCATACAAAATACCCCATGGAAAACTGCAAAACCCCAAAACAGGTCGAAGGAGTGGTCGGATCGTTTCGTGGTGTTCTAG
>NW_026525527.1:72500-77500 GCF_943737925.1 Anopheles nili
AACCGGCTGGTCGGTAGAGCGATTCCCAACACCCCATAGACACCGCAATGGGTGAAAATCGGCTGTCCCAGAAATGGGTTTTCACCCAAAAACAGGATGATGGAGACATTGCACGGAGTTGGCGTATATGGACGAAAGTTAGCCACGGTGGTGTTCTAACATCGGTGCTTGGGACGCAAAACCGTCGAACGCATGGTTTCGAGGCAATGTGCGAAAAACGGGCAAAAATGGTGCACGAACAAAGGGGCACGCGCTATATCTGGCAGAAGGAGAACTCTGCGAGGTGTTGTGTGTATGGACGAAAAGTAGGCATTACGGAGTTGAGCAAACGCGCCGAAGACCGCAACTCGATATCTCCAACCGGCTGGTCGGTAGAGCGATTCCCAACACCCCATAGACACCGCAATGGGTGAAAATCGACTAAGTCCCAGAAATGGGTTTTCACCCAAAAACAGGGTGATGGAGACATTGCACGGAGTTGGCGTATATGGACGAAAGTTAGCCACGGTGGTGTTCTAACATCGGTGCTTGGGACGCAAAACCGTCGGACGCATGGTTTCGAAGCGATGTGCGAAAAACGGGCCAAAACGGTGCACGAACAAAGGGGCACGCGCTATATCTGGCAGAAGGAGAACTCTGCGAGGTGTTGTGTGTATGGACGAAAAGTAGGCATTACGAAGTTGAGCAAACGCGCCGAAGACCGCAACTCGATATCTCCAACCGGCTGGTCGGTAGAGCGATTCCCAACACCCCATAGACACCGCAATGGGTGAAAATCGGCTGTCCCAGAAATGGGTTTTCACCCAAAAACAGGATGATGGAGACATTGCACGGAGTTGGCGTATATGGACGAAAGTTAGCCACGGTGGTGTTCTAACATCGGTGCTTGGGACGCAAAACCGTCGAACGCATGGTTTCGAGGCAATGTGCGAAAAACGGGCAAAAATGGTGCACGAACAAAGGGGCACGCGCTATATCTGGCAGAAGGAGAACTCTGCGAGGTGTTGTGTGTATGGACGAAAAGTAGGCATTACGGAGTTGAGCAATTGCGCTGAAGACCGCAACTCGATATCTCCAACCGGCTGGTCGGTAGAGCGATTCCCAACACCCCATAGACACCGCAATGGGTGAAAATCGACTAAGTCCCAGAAATGGGTTTTCACCCAAAAACAGGGTGATGGAGACATTGCACGGAGTTGGCGTATATGGACGAAAGTTAGCCACGGTGGTGTTCTAACATCGGTGCTTGGGACGCAAAACCGTCGGACGCATGGTTTCGAAGCGATGTGCGAAAAACGGGCCAAAACGGTGCACGAACAAAGGGGCACGCGCTATATCTGGCAGAAGGAGAACTCTGCGAGGTGTTGTGTGTATGGACGAAAAGTAGGCATTACGAAGTTGAGCAAACGCGCCGAAGACCGCAACTCGATATCTCCAACCGGCTGGTCGGTAGAGCGATTCCCAACACCCCATAGACACCGCAATGGGTGAAAATCGGCTGTCCCAGAAATGGGTTTTCACCCAAAAACAGGATGATGGAGACATTGCACGGAGTTGGCGTATATGGACGAAAGTTAGCCACGGTGGTGTTCTAACATCGGTGCTTGGGACGCAAAACCGTCGAACGCATGGTTTCGAGGCAATGTGCGAAAAACGGGCAAAAATGGTGCACGAACAAAGGGGCACGCGCTATATCTGGCAGAAGGAGAACTCTGCGAGGTGTTGTGTGTATGGACGAAAAGTAGGCATTACGGAGTTGAGCAATTGCGCTGAAGACCGCAACTCGATATCTCCAACCGGCTGGTCGGTAGAGCGATTCCCAACACCCCATAGACACCGCAATGGGTGAAAATCGACTAAGTCCCAGAAATGGGTTTTCACCCAAAAACAGGGTGATGGAGACATTGCACGGAGTTGGCGTATATGGACGAAAGTTAGCCACGGTGGTGTTCTAACATCGGTGCTTGGGACGCAAAACCGTCGGACGCATGGTTTCGAAGCGATGTGCGAAAAACGGGCCAAAACGGTGTACGAACAAAGGGGCACGCGCTATATCTGGCAGAAGGAGAACTCTGCGAGGTGTTGTGTGTATGGACGAAAAGTAGGCATTACGAAGTTGAGCAAACGCGCCGAAGACCGCAACTCGATATCTCCAACCGGCTGGTCGGTAGAGCGATTCTCAACACCTCATAGAAACCGCAATGGGTGAAAATCTGCTAAGTCCCAGAAATGGGTTTTCACCCAAAAACAGGGTGATGGAGACATTGCACGGAGTTGGCGTATATGGACGAAAGTTAGCCACGGTGGTGTTCTAACATCGGTGCTTGGGACGCAAAACCGTCGGACGCATGGTTTCGAAGCGATGTGCGAAAAACGGGCCAAAACGGTGCACGAACAAAGGGGCACGCGCTATATCTGGCAGAAGGAGAACTCTGCGAGGTGTTGTGTGTATGGACGAAAAGTAGGCATTACGGAGTTGAGCAATTGCGCTGAAGACCGCAACTCGATATCTCCAACCGGCTGGTCGGTAGAGCGATTCCCAACACCCCATAGACACCGCAATGGGTGAAAATCGGCTAAGTCCCAATATGTACCTTCAGAGGGGCATATCTCGAAAACTACTCGTCAGATCGGGGCCAAATTCACAGAGAAGACACATGTCGAGGAGTTGTTTCGGATGAGCGATAGTGGTTTTTGGGTGAAAATGTACCCCTAAACCTTGTACAGAGAGGACCCCTTCCGTAGAGCAAAATCCTGAAGGTCGGGGTCGCGCAAGGGTCGACATGGGTCGAGGTGGACTATCATGCGAAACCACTTTTTTCGGTCCCTACGGTGCCCCTAGATGATGAAAAGTACAATCCGAGGTTGATTACGAACACTTTTGTGCACCCCCTTCCGTAGAGCAAAATCCTGAAGGTCGGGGTCGCGCAAGGGTAGACCCCTTCCGTAGAGCAAAATCCTGAAGGTCGGGGTCGCGCAAGGGTCGACATGGGTCGAGGTGGACTATCATGCGAAACCACTTTTTTCGGTCCCTACGGTGCCCCTAGATGATGAAAAGTACAATCCGAGGTTGATTACGAACACTTTTGTGCACCCCCTTCCGTAGAGCAAAATCCTGAAGGTCGGGGTTGCGCACAAGTAGACCCCCTTCCGTAGAGCAAAATCCTGAAGGTCGGGGTCGCGCAAGGGTCGACATGGGTCGAGGTGGACTATCATGCGAAACCACTTTTTTCGGTCCCTACGGTGCCCCTAGATGATGAAAAGTACAATCCGAGGTTGATTACGAACACTTTTGTGCACCCCCTTCCGTAGAGCAAAATCCTGAAGGTCGGGGTTGCGCACAAGTCGACCCCCTTCCGTAGAGCAAAATCCTGAAGGTCGGGGTCGCGCAAGGGTCGACATGGGTCGAGGTGGACTATCATGCGAAACCACTTTTTTCGGTCCCTACGGTGCCCCTAGATGATGAAAAGTACAATCCGAGGTTGATTACGAACACTTTTGTGCACCCCCTTCCGTAGAGCAAAATCCTGAAGGTCGGGGTTGCGCACAAGTAGACCCCCTTCCGTAGAGCAAAATCCTGAAGGTCGGGGTCGCGCAAGGGTCGACATGGGTCGAGGTGGACTATCATGCGAAACCACTTTTTTCGGTCCCTACGGTGCCCCTAGATGATGAAAAGTACAATCCGAGGTTGATTACGAACACTTTTGTGCACCCCCAAAAATGGCCAAAATCCTGAAGGTCCGGGTTCTCGGGGCGGTCGAGGCCCTCGGACGTGCACGAAAAGTCGGTACCCACGCCGAGCTTCAGAATTTGGTCTGCAGAGACTAAGTCCCAACCGAAACTGGCAACCCACAAAAGTATACCAAGGAGTGGTCGGATCGAGTTACAGTGTTCGAGAGTATTGACGAGGATGGTTATACGCAACTTTTTGCTAAAGGTGTCCAAGACCGTCAGACCCTTACTTACGGAGATATAAGACACGTGCGTGGTTGCTCGTGCCGAGCTTCAGAAATGTTGCTCCAGAGACTAAGTCCCAGAAAACCTTCCGACCCCAAAAACTCCCAGAAGGAGTCGTCGGATCGTTTCGCGATGTTCTAGTGAAATGTTCAGCTCGACGGAATGCAACTTTTACCTAAAGGGGTCCAAGACCGTCAGACGCTTAGGTACGGAGATACGGGCATGGGTCGGTTTTCCCCATACAAAATACCCCATGGAAAACTGCAAAACCCAAAAACAGGTCGAAGGAGTGGTCGGATCGTTTCGTGATGTTCTAGTGAAATGTTCCATTCGATAGGGCGCAACTTTTTGCTAAAGGTGTCCAAGACCGTCAGACCCTTACTTACGGAGATATAAGACACGTGCGTGGTTGCCCGTGCCGAGCTTCAGAAATGTTGCTCCAGAGACTAAGTCCCAGAAAACCTTCGGACCCCAAAAACTCCCAGAAGGAGTCGTCGGATCGTTTCGCGATGTTCTAGTGAAATGTTCAGCTCGACGGAATGCAACTTTTACCTAAAGGGGTCCAAGACCGTCAGACGCTTAGGTACGGAGATACGGGCATGGGTCGGTTTTCCCCATACAAAATACCCCATGGAAAACTGCAAAACCCCAAAACAGGTCGAAGGAGTGGTCGGATCGTTTCGTGGTGTTCTAGTGAAATGTTCCATTCGATAGGGCGCAACTTTTTGCTAAAGGTGTCCAAGACCGTCAGACCCTTACTTACGGAGATATAAGACACGTGCGTGGTTGCTCGTGCCGAGCTTCAGAAATGTTGCTCCAGAGACTAAGTCCCAGAAAACCTTCCGACCCCAAAAACTCCCAGAAGGAGTCGTCGGATCGTTTCGCGATGTTCTAGTGAAATGTTCAGCTCGACGAAATGCAACTTTTACCTAAAGGGGTCCAAGACCGTCAGACGCTTAGGTACGGAGATACGGGCATGGGTCGGTTTTCCCCATACAAAATACCCCATGGAAAACTGCAAAACCCCAAAACAGGTCGAAGGA
>NW_026525527.1:87500-92500 GCF_943737925.1 Anopheles nili
GATATCTCCAACCGGCTGGTCGGTAGAGCGATTCCCAACACCCCATAGACACCGCAATGGGTGAAAATCGGCTGTCCCAGAAATGGGTTTTCACCCAAAAACAGGATGATGGAGACATTGCACGGAGTTGGCGTATATGGACGAAAGTTAGCCACGGTGGTGTTCTAACATCGGTGCTTGGGACGCAAAACCGTCGAACGCATGGTTTCGAGGCAATGTGCGAAAAACGGGCAAAAATGGTGCACGAACAAAGGGGCACGCGCTATATCTGGCAGAAGGAGAACTCTGCGAGGTGTTGTGTGTATGGACGAAAAGTAGGCATTACGGAGTTGAGCAATTGCGCTGAAGACCGCAACTCGATATCTCCAACCGGCTGGTCGGTAGAGCGATTCCCAACACCCCATAGACACCGCAATGGGTGAAAATCGACTAAGTCCCAGAAATGGGTTTTCACCCAAAAACAGGGTGATGGAGACATTGCACGGAGTTGGCGTATATGGACGAAAGTTAGCCACGGTGGTGTTCTAACATCGGTGCTTGGGACGCAAAACCGTCGAACGCATGGTTTCGAGGCAATGTGCGAAAAACGGGCAAAAATGGTGCACGAACAAAGGGGCACGCGCTATATCTGGCAGAAGGAGAACTCTGCGAGGTGTTGTGTGTATGGACGAAAAGTAGGCATTACGGAGTTGAGCAATTGCGCTGAAGACCGCAACTCGATATCTCCAACCGGCTGGTCGGTAGAGCGATTCCCAACACCCCATAGACACCGCAATGGGTGAAAATCGACTAAGTCCCAGAAATGGGTTTTCACCCAAAAACAGGGTGATGGAGACATTGCACGGAGTTGGCGTATATGGACGAAAGTTAGCCACGGTGGTGTTCTAACATCGGTGCTTGGGACGCAAAACCGTCGGACGCATGGTTTCGAAGCGATGTGCGAAAAACGGGCCAAAACGGTGCACGAACAAAGGGGCACGCGCTATATCTGGCAGAAGGAGAACTCTGCGAGGTGTTGTGTGTATGGACGAAAAGTAGGCATTACGAAGTTGAGCAAACGCGCCGAAGACCGCAACTCGATATCTCCAACCGGCTGGTCGGTAGAGCGATTCCCAACACCCCATAGACACCGCAATGGGTGAAAATCGGCTGTCCCAGAAATGGGTTTTCACCCAAAAACAGGATGATGGAGACATTGCACGGAGTTGGCGTATATGGACGAAAGTTAGCCACGGTGGTGTTCTAACATCGGTGCTTGGGACGCAAAACCGTCGAACGCATGGTTTCGAGGCAATGTGCGAAAAACGGGCAAAAATGGTGCACGAACAAAGGGGCACGCGCTATATCTGGCAGAAGGAGAACTCTGCGAGGTGTTGTGTGTATGGACGAAAAGTAGGCATTACGGAGTTGAGCAATTGCGCTGAAGACCGCAACTCGATATCTCCAACCGGCTGGTCGGTAGAGCGATTCCCAACACCCCATAGACACCGCAATGGGTGAAAATCGACTAAGTCCCAGAAATGGGTTTTCACCCAAAAACAGGGTGATGGAGACATTGCACGGAGTTGGCGTATATGGACGAAAGTTAGCCACGGTGGTGTTCTAACATCGGTGCTTGGGACGCAAAACCGTCGGACGCATGGTTTCGAAGCGATGTGCGAAAAACGGGCCAAAACGGTGCACGAACAAAGGGGCACGCGCTATATCTGGCAGAAGGAGAACTCTGCGAGGTGTTGTGTGTATGGACGAAAAGTAGGCATTACGAAGTTGAGCAAACGCGCCGAAGACCGCAACTCGATATCTCCAACCGGCTGGTCGGTAGAGCGATTCTCAACACCTCATAGAAACCGCAATGGGTGAAAATCTGCTAAGTCCCAGAAATGGGTTTTCACCCAAAAACAGGGTGATGGAGACATTGCACGGAGTTGGCGTATATGGACGAAAGTTAGCCACGGTGGTGTTCTAACATCGGTGCTTGGGACGCAAAACCGTCGGACGCATGGTTTCGAAGCGATGTGCGAAAAACGGGCCAAAACGGTGCACGAACAAAGGGGCACGCGCTATATCTGGCAGAAGGAGAACTCTGCGAGGTGTTGTGTGTATGGACGAAAAGTAGGCATTACGGAGTTGAGCAATTGCGCTGAAGACCGCAACTCGATATCTCCAACCGGCTGGTCGGTAGAGCGATTCCCAACACCCCATAGACACCGCAATGGGTGAAAATCGGCTAAGTCCCAATATGTACCTTCAGAGGGGCATATCTCGAAAACTACTCGTCAGATCGGGGCCAAATTCACAGAGAAGACACATGTCGAGGAGTTGTTTCGGATGAGCGATAGTGGTTTTTGGGTGAAAATGTACCCCTAAACCTTGTACAGAGAGGACCCCTTCCGTAGAGCAAAATCCTGAAGGTCGGGGTCGCGCAAGGGTCGACATGGGTCGAGGTGGACTATCATGCGAAACCACTTTTTTCGGTCCCTACGGTGCCCCTAGATGATGAAAAGTACAATCCGAGGTTGATTACGAACACTTTTGTGCACCCCCTTCCGTAGAGCAAAATCCTGAAGGTCGGGGTCGCGCAAGGGTAGACCCCTTCCGTAGAGCAAAATCCTGAAGGTCGGGGTCGCGCAAGGGTCGACATGGGTCGAGGTGGACTATCATGCGAAACCACTTTTTTCGGTCCCTACGGTGCCCCTAGATGATGAAAAGTACAATCCGAGGTTGATTACGAACACTTTTGTGCACCCCCTTCCGTAGAGCAAAATCCTGAAGGTCGGGGTTGCGCACAAGTAGACCCCCTTCCGTAGAGCAAAATCCTGAAGGTCGGGGTCGCGCAAGGGTCGACATGGGTCGAGGTGGACTATCATGCGAAACCACTTTTTTCGGTCCCTACGGTGCCCCTAGATGATGAAAAGTACAATCCGAGGTTGATTACGAACACTTTTGTGCACCCCCTTCCGTAGAGCAAAATCCTGAAGGTCGGGGTTGCGCACAAGTCGACCCCCTTCCGTAGAGCAAAATCCTGAAGGTCGGGGTCGCGCAAGGGTCGACATGGGTCGAGGTGGACTATCATGCGAAACCACTTTTTTCGGTCCCTACGGTGCCCCTAGATGATGAAAAGTACAATCCGAGGTTGATTACGAACACTTTTGTGCACCCCCTTCCGTAGAGCAAAATCCTGAAGGTCGGGGTTGCGCACAAGTAGACCCCCTTCCGTAGAGCAAAATCCTGAAGGTCGGGGTCGCGCAAGGGTCGACATGGGTCGAGGTGGACTATCATGCGAAACCACTTTTTTCGGTCCCTACGGTGCCCCTAGATGATGAAAAGTACAATCCGAGGTTGATTACGAACACTTTTGTGCACCCCCAAAAATGGCCAAAATCCTGAAGGTCCGGGTTCTCGGGGCGGTCGAGGCCCTCGGACGTGCACGAAAAGTCGGTACCCACGCCGAGCTTCAGAATTTGGTCTGCAGAGACTAAGTCCCAACCGAAACTGGCAACCCACAAAAGTATACCAAGGAGTGGTCGGATCGAGTTACAGTGTTCGAGAGTATTGACGAGGATGGTTATACGCAACTTTTTGCTAAAGGTGTCCAAGACCGTCAGACCCTTACTTACGGAGATATAAGACACGTGCGTGGTTGCTCGTGCCGAGCTTCAGAAATGTTGCTCCAGAGACTAAGTCCCAGAAAACCTTCCGACCCCAAAAACTCCCAGAAGGAGTCGTCGGATCGTTTCGCGATGTTCTAGTGAAATGTTCAGCTCGACGGAATGCAACTTTTACCTAAAGGGGTCCAAGACCGTCAGACGCTTAGGTACGGAGATACGGGCATGGGTCGGTTTTCCCCATACAAAATACCCCATGGAAAACTGCAAAACCCAAAAACAGGTCGAAGGAGTGGTCGGATCGTTTCGTGATGTTCTAGTGAAATGTTCCATTCGATAGGGCGCAACTTTTTGCTAAAGGTGTCCAAGACCGTCAGACCCTTACTTACGGAGATATAAGACACGTGCGTGGTTGCCCGTGCCGAGCTTCAGAAATGTTGCTCCAGAGACTAAGTCCCAGAAAACCTTCGGACCCCAAAAACTCCCAGAAGGAGTCGTCGGATCGTTTCGCGATGTTCTAGTGAAATGTTCAGCTCGACGGAATGCAACTTTTACCTAAAGGGGTCCAAGACCGTCAGACGCTTAGGTACGGAGATACGGGCATGGGTCGGTTTTCCCCATACAAAATACCCCATGGAAAACTGCAAAACCCCAAAACAGGTCGAAGGAGTGGTCGGATCGTTTCGTGGTGTTCTAGTGAAATGTTCCATTCGATAGGGCGCAACTTTTTGCTAAAGGTGTCCAAGACCGTCAGACCCTTACTTACGGAGATATAAGACACGTGCGTGGTTGCTCGTGCCGAGCTTCAGAAATGTTGCTCCAGAGACTAAGTCCCAGAAAACCTTCCGACCCCAAAAACTCCCAGAAGGAGTCGTCGGATCGTTTCGCGATGTTCTAGTGAAATGTTCAGCTCGACGAAATGCAACTTTTACCTAAAGGGGTCCAAGACCGTCAGACGCTTAGGTACGGAGATACGGGCATGGGTCGGTTTTCCCCATACAAAATACCCCATGGAAAACTGCAAAACCCCAAAACAGGTCGAAGGAGTGGTCGGATCGTTTCGTGATGTTCTACTGACTTTTTAGGCTTACCGAGACACAACTTTCCGCAGAAGGGTGCAAAACTGTCAGACTCATAGTTTCGGAGATACAAGCATGGGTCATGTTTGCTCGTGCCGAGCTTCAGAATTTTCCATGGCCAAAAAGCCCTAGAATTTGACATTTCACTATTATAGGGAGGTATGGTTGTACTGAGTCGTCATAGAAAGTTTAGCCTCCTCATGTAAACTGACGATTCGATATCAGGGAGGTCGGGAGTTGTCGAAAAGAGACCCTAGGACCTAATACTAGACTCATGTAGTGGCAAGGTGTTTCGGCCCGTGGGTGACGGTTGTAT
>NW_026525527.1:102500-107500 GCF_943737925.1 Anopheles nili
ATGCGAAACCACTTTTTTCGGTCCCTACGGTGCCCCTAGATGATGAAAAGTACAATCCGAGGTTGATTACGAACACTTTTGTGCACCCCCTTCCGTAGAGCAAAATCCTGAAGGTCGGGGTTGCGCACAAGTCGACCCCCTTCCGTAGAGCAAAATCCTGAAGGTCGGGGTCGCGCAAGGGTCGACATGGGTCGAGGTGGACTATCATGCGAAACCACTTTTTTCGGTCCCTACGGTGCCCCTAGATGATGAAAAGTACAATCCGAGGTTGATTACGAACACTTTTGTGCACCCCCTTCCGTAGAGCAAAATCCTGAAGGTCGGGGTTGCGCACAAGTAGACCCCCTTCCGTAGAGCAAAATCCTGAAGGTCGGGGTCGCGCAAGGGTCGACATGGGTCGAGGTGGACTATCATGCGAAACCACTTTTTTCGGTCCCTACGGTGCCCCTAGATGATGAAAAGTACAATCCGAGGTTGATTACGAACACTTTTGTGCACCCCCAAAAATGGCCAAAATCCTGAAGGTCCGGGTTCTCGGGGCGGTCGAGGCCCTCGGACGTGCACGAAAAGTCGGTACCCACGCCGAGCTTCAGAATTTGGTCTGCAGAGACTAAGTCCCAACCGAAACTGGCAACCCACAAAAGTATACCAAGGAGTGGTCGGATCGAGTTACAGTGTTCGAGAGTATTGACGAGGATGGTTATACGCAACTTTTTGCTAAAGGTGTCCAAGACCGTCAGACCCTTACTTACGGAGATATAAGACACGTGCGTGGTTGCTCGTGCCGAGCTTCAGAAATGTTGCTCCAGAGACTAAGTCCCAGAAAACCTTCCGACCCCAAAAACTCCCAGAAGGAGTCGTCGGATCGTTTCGCGATGTTCTAGTGAAATGTTCAGCTCGACGGAATGCAACTTTTACCTAAAGGGGTCCAAGACCGTCAGACGCTTAGGTACGGAGATACGGGCATGGGTCGGTTTTCCCCATACAAAATACCCCATGGAAAACTGCAAAACCCAAAAACAGGTCGAAGGAGTGGTCGGATCGTTTCGTGTTGTTCTAGTGAAATGTTCCATTCGATAGGGCGCAACTTTTTGCTAAAGGTGTCCAAGACCGTCAGACCCTTACTTACGGAGATATAAGACACGTGCGTGGTTGCCCGTGCCGAGCTTCAGAAATGTTGCTCCAGAGACTAAGTCCCAGAAAACCTTCGGACCCCAAAAACTCCCAGAAGGAGTCGTCGGATCGTTTCGCGATGTTCTAGTGAAATGTTCAGCTCGACGGAATGCAACTTTTACCTAAAGGGGTCCAAGACCGTCAGACGCTTAGGTACGGAGATACGGGCATGGGTCGGTTTTCCCCATACAAAATACCCCATGGAAAACTGCAAAACCCCAAAACAGGTCGAAGGAGTGGTCGGATCGTTTCGTGGTGTTCTAGTGAAATGTTCCATTCGATAGGGCGCAACTTTTTGCTAAAGGTGTCCAAGACCGTCAGACCCTTACTTACGGAGATATAAGACACGTGCGTGGTTGCTCGTGCCGAGCTTCAGAAATGTTGCTCCAGAGACTAAGTCCCAGAAAACCTTCCGACCCCAAAAACTCCCAGAAGGAGTCGTCGGATCGTTTCGCGATGTTCTAGTGAAATGTTCAGCTCGACGAAATGCAACTTTTACCTAAAGGGGTCCAAGACCGTCAGACGCTTAGGTACGGAGATACGGGCATGGGTCGGTTTTCCCCATACAAAATACCCCATGGAAAACTGCAAAACCCCAAAACAGGTCGAAGGAGTGGTCGGATCGTTTCGTGGTGTTCTAGTGAAATGTTCCATTCGATAGGGCGCAACTTTTTGCTAAAGGTGTCCAAGACCGTCAGACCCTTACTTACGGAGATATAAGACACGTGCGTGGTTGCTCGTGCCGAGCTTCAGAAATGTTGCTCCAGAGACTAAGTCCCAGAAAACCTTCCGACCCCAAAAACTCCCAGAAGGAGTCGTCGGATCGTTTCGCGATGTTCTAGTGAAATGTTCAGCTCGACGGAATGCAACTTTTACCTAAAGGGGTCCAAGACCGTCAGACGCTTAGGTACGGAGATACGGGCATGGGTCGGTTTTCCCCATACAAAATACCCCATGGAAAACTGCAAAACCCAAAAACAGGTCGAAGGAGTGGTCGGATCGTTTCGTGATGTTCTAGTGAAATGTTCCATTCGATAGGGCGCAACTTTTTGCTAAAGGTGTCCAAGACCGTCAGACCCTTACTTACGGAGATATAAGACACGTGCGTGGTTGCCCGTGCCGAGCTTCAGAAATGTTGCTCCAGAGACTAAGTCCCAGAAAACCTTCGGACCCCAAAAACTCCCAGAAGGAGTCGTCGGATCGTTTCGCGATGTTCTAGTGAAATGTTCAGCTCGACGGAATGCAACTTTTACCTAAAGGGGTCCAAGACCGTCAGACGCTTAGGTACGGAGATACGGGCATGGGTCGGTTTTCCCCATACAAAATACCCCATGGAAAACTGCAAAACCCCAAAACAGGTCGAAGGAGTGGTCGGATCGTTTCGTGGTGTTCTAGTGAAATGTTCCATTCGATAGGGCGCAACTTTTTGCTAAAGGTGTCCAAGACCGTCAGACCCTTACTTACGGAGATATAAGACACGTGCGTGGTTGCTCGTGCCGAGCTTCAGAAATGTTGCTCCAGAGACTAAGTCCCAGAAAACCTTCCGACCCCAAAAACTCCCAGAAGGAGTCGTCGGATCGTTTCGCGATGTTCTAGTGAAATGTTCAGCTCGACGGAATGCAACTTTTACCTAAAGGGGTCCAAGACCGTCAGACGCTTAGGTACGGAGATACGGGCATGGGTCGGTTTTCCCCATACAAAATACCCCATGGAAAACTGCAAAACCCCAAAACAGGTCGAAGGAGTGGTCGGATCGTTTCGTGGTGTTCTAGTGAAATGTTCCATTCGATAGAGCGCAACTTTTTGCTAAAGGTGTCCAAGACCGTCAGACCCTTACTTACGGAGATATAAGACACGTGCGTGGTTGCTCGTGCCGAGCTTCAGAAATGTTGCTCCAGAGACTAAGTCCCAGAAAACCTTCGGACCCCAAAAACTCCCAGAAGGAGTCGTCGGATCGTTTCGCGATGTTCTAGTGAAATGTTCAGCTCGACGGAATGCAACTTTTACCTAAAGGGGTCCAAGACCGTCAGACGCTTAGGTACGGAGATACGGGCATGGGTCGGTTTTCCCCATACAAAATACCCCATGGAAAACTGCAAAACCCCAAAACAGGTCGAAGGAGTGGTCGGATCGTTTCGTGGTGTTCTAGTGAAATGTTCCATTCGATAGGGCGCAACTTTTTGCTAAAGGTGTCCAAGACCGTCAGACCCTTACTTACGGAGATATAAGACACGTGCGTGGTTGCTCGTGCCGAGCTTCAGAAATGTTGCTCCAGAGACTAAGTCCCAGAAAACCTTCGGACCCCAAAAACTCCCAGAAGGAGTCGTCGGATCGTTTCGCGATGTTCTAGTGAAATGTTCAGCTCGACGAAATGCAACTTTTACCTAAAGGGGTCCAAGACCGTCAGACGCTTAGGTACGGAGATACGGGCATGGGTCGGTTTTCCCCATACAAAATACCCCATGGAAAACTGCAAAACCCCAAAACAGGTCGAAGGAGTGGTCGGATCGTTTCGTGGTGTTCTAGTGAAATGTTCCATTCGATAGGGCGCAACTTTTTGCTAAAGGTGTCCAAGACCGTCAGACCCTTACTTACGGAGATATAAGACACGTGCGTGGTTGCTCGTGCCGAGCTTCAGAAATGTTGCTCCAGAGACTAAGTCCCAGAAAACCTTCCGACCCCAAAAACTCCCAGAAGGAGGCGTCGGATCGTTTCGCGATGTTCTAGCGAAATGTTCAGCTCGACGGAATGCAACTTTTACCTAAAGGGGTCCAAGACCGTCAGACGCTTAGGTACGGAGATACGGGCATGGGTCGGTTTTCCCCATACAAAATACCCCATGGAAAACTGCAAAACCCCAAAACAGGTCGAAGGAGTGGTCGGATCGTTTCGTGGTGTTCTAGTGAAATGTTCCATTCGATAGGGCGCAACTTTTTGCTAAAGGTGTCCAAGACCGTCAGACCCTTACTTACGGAGATATAAGACACGTGCGTGGTTGCTCGTGCCGAGCTTCAGAAATGTTGCTCCAGAGACTAAGTCCCAGAAAACCTTCCGACCCCAAAAACTCCCAGAAGGAGGCGTCGGATCGTTTCGCGATGTTCTAGCGAAATGTTCAGCTCGACGGAATGCAACTTTTACCTAAAGGGGTCCAAGACCGTCAGACGCTTAGGTACGGAGATACGGGCATGGGTCGGTTTTCCCCATACAAAATACCCCATGGAAAACTGCAAAACCCCAAAACAGGTCGAAGGAGTGGTCGGATCGTTTCGTGGTGTTCTAGTGAAATGTTCCATTCGATAGAGCGCAACTTTTTGCTAAAGGTGTCCAAGACCGTCAGACCCTTACTTACGGAGATATAAGACACGTGCGTGGTTGCTCGTGCCGAGCTTCAGAAATGTTGCTCCAGAGACTAAGTCCCAGAAAACCTTCGGACCCCAAAAACTCCCAGAAGGAGTCGTCGGATCGTTTCGCGATGTTCTAGTGAAATGTTCAGCTCGACGGAATGCAACTTTTACCTAAAGGGGTCCAAGACCGTCAGACGCTTAGGTACGGAGATACGGGCATGGGTCGGTTTTCCCCATACAAAATACCCCATGGAAAACTGCAAAACCCCAAAACAGGTCGAAGGAGTGGTCGGATCGTTTCGTGGTGTTCTAGTGAAATGTTCCATTCGATAGAGCGCAACTTTTTGCTAAAGGTGTCCAAGACCGTCAGACCCTTACTTACGGAGATATAAGACACGTGCGTGGTTGCTCGTGCCGAGCTTCAGAAATGTTGCTCCAGAGACTAAGTCCCAGAAAACCTTCGGACCCCAAAAACTCCCAGAA
>NW_026525527.1:117500-122500 GCF_943737925.1 Anopheles nili
AAGTCCCAATATGTACCTTCAGAGGGGCATATCTCGAAAACTTCTCGTCAGATCGGGGCCAAATTCACAGAGAAGACACATGTCGAGGAGTTGTTTCGGTTGAGCGATAGTGGTTTTTGGGTGAAAATGTACCCCTAAACCTTGTACAGAGAGGACCCCTTCCGTAGAGCAAAATCCTGAAGGTCGGGGTCGCGCAAGGGTCGACATGGGTCGAGGTGGACTATCATGCGAAACCACTTTTTTCGGTCCCTACGGTGCCCCTAGATGATGAAAAGTACAATCCGAGGTTGATTACGAACACTTTTGTGCACCCCCTTCCGTAGAGCAAAATCCTGAAGGTCGGGGTCGCACAAGTGTGCACCCCCTTCCGTAGAGCAAAATCCTGAAGGTCGGGGTCGCGCAAGGGTCGACATGGGTCGAGGTGGACTATCATGCGAAACCACTTTTTTCGGTCCCTACGGTGCCCCTAGATGATGAAAAGTACAATCCGAGGTTGATTACGAACACTTTTGTGCACCCCCTTCCGTAGAGCAAAATCCTGAAGGTCGGGGTTGCGCACAAGTAGACCCCCTTCCGTAGAGCAAAATCCTGAAGGTCGGGGTCGCGCAAGGGTCGACATGGGTCGAGGTGGACTATCATGCGAAACCACTTTTTTCGGTCCCTACGGTGCCCCTAGATGATGAAAAGTACAATCCGAGGTTGATTACGAACACTTTTGTGCACCCCCTTCCGTAGAGCAAAATCCTGAAGGTCGGGGTTGCGCACAAGTCGACCCCCTTCCGTAGAGCAAAATCCTGAAGGTCGGGGTCGCGCAAGGGTCGACATGGGTCGAGGTGGACTATCATGCGAAACCACTTTTTTCGGTCCCTACGGTGCCCCTAGATGATGAAAAGTACAATCCGAGGTTGATTACGAACACTTTTGTGCACCCCCTTCCGTAGAGCAAAATCCTGAAGGTCGGGGTTGCGCACAAGTAGACCCCCTTCCGTAGAGCAAAATCCTGAAGGTCGGGGTCGCGCAAGGGTCGACATGGGTCGAGGTGGACTATCATGCGAAACCACTTTTTTCGGTCCCTACGGTGCCCCTAGATGATGAAAAGTACAATCCGAGGTTGATTACGAACACTTTTGTGCACCCCCAAAAATGGCCAAAATCCTGAAGGTCCGGGTTCTCGGGGCGGTCGAGGCCCTCGGACGTGCACGAAAAGTCGGTACCCACGCCGAGCTTCAGAATTTGGTCTGCAGAGACTAAGTCCCAACCGAAACTGGCAACCCACAAAAGTATACCAAGGAGTGGTCGGATCGAGTTACAGTGTTCGAGAGTATTGACGAGGATGGTTATACGCAACTTTTTGCTAAAGGTGTCCAAGACCGTCAGACCCTTACTTACGGAGATATAAGACACGTGCGTGGTTGCTCGTGCCGAGCTTCAGAAATGTTGCTCCAGAGACTAAGTCCCAGAAAACCTTCCGACCCCAAAAACTCCCAGAAGGAGTCGTCGGATCGTTTCGCGATGTTCTAGTGAAATGTTCAGCTCGACGGAATGCAACTTTTACCTAAAGGGGTCCAAGACCGTCAGACGCTTAGGTACGGAGATACGGGCATGGGTCGGTTTTCCCCATACAAAATACCCCATGGAAAACTGCAAAACCCAAAAACAGGTCGAAGGAGTGGTCGGATCGTTTCGTGATGTTCTAGTGAAATGTTCCATTCGATAGGGCGCAACTTTTTGCTAAAGGTGTCCAAGACCGTCAGACCCTTACTTACGGAGATATAAGACACGTGCGTGGTTGCCCGTGCCGAGCTTCAGAAATGTTGCTCCAGAGACTAAGTCCCAGAAAACCTTCGGACCCCAAAAACTCCCAGAAGGAGTCGTCGGATCGTTTCGCGATGTTCTAGTGAAATGTTCAGCTCGACGGAATGCAACTTTTACCTAAAGGGGTCCAAGACCGTCAGACGCTTAGGTACGGAGATACGGGCATGGGTCGGTTTTCCCCATACAAAATACCCCATGGAAAACTGCAAAACCCCAAAACAGGTCGAAGGAGTGGTCGGATCGTTTCGTGGTGTTCTAGTGAAATGTTCCATTCGATAGGGCGCAACTTTTTGCTAAAGGTGTCCAAGACCGTCAGACCCTTACTTACGGAGATATAAGACACGTGCGTGGTTGCTCGTGCCGAGCTTCAGAAATGTTGCTCCAGAGACTAAGTCCCAGAAAACCTTCCGACCCCAAAAACTCCCAGAAGGAGTCGTCGGATCGTTTCGCGATGTTCTAGTGAAATGTTCAGCTCGACGAAATGCAACTTTTACCTAAAGGGGTCCAAGACCGTCAGACGCTTAGGTACGGAGATACGGGCATGGGTCGGTTTTCCCCATACAAAATACCCCATGGAAAACTGCAAAACCCCAAAACAGGTCGAAGGAGTGGTCGGATCGTTTCGTGGTGTTCTAGTGAAATGTTCCATTCGATAGGGCGCAACTTTTTGCTAAAGGTGTCCAAGACCGTCAGACCCTTACTTACGGAGATATAAGACACGTGCGTGGTTGCTCGTGCCGAGCTTCAGAAATGTTGCTCCAGAGACTAAGTCCCAGAAAACCTTCCGACCCCAAAAACTCCCAGAAGGAGTCGTCGGATCGTTTCGCGATGTTCTAGTGAAATGTTCAGCTCGACGGAATGCAACTTTTACCTAAAGGGGTCCAAGACCGTCAGACGCTTAGGTACGGAGATACGGGCATGGGTCGGTTTTCCCCATACAAAATACCCCATGGAAAACTGCAAAACCCAAAAACAGGTCGAAGGAGTGGTCGGATCGTTTCGTGATGTTCTAGTGAAATGTTCCATTCGATAGGGCGCAACTTTTTGCTAAAGGTGTCCAAGACCGTCAGACCCTTACTTACGGAGATATAAGACACGTGCGTGGTTGCCCGTGCCGAGCTTCAGAAATGTTGCTCCAGAGACTAAGTCCCAGAAAACCTTCGGACCCCAAAAACTCCCAGAAGGAGTCGTCGGATCGTTTCGCGATGTTCTAGTGAAATGTTCAGCTCGACGGAATGCAACTTTTACCTAAAGGGGTCCAAGACCGTCAGACGCTTAGGTACGGAGATACGGGCATGGGTCGGTTTTCCCCATACAAAATACCCCATGGAAAACTGCAAAACCCCAAAACAGGTCGAAGGAGTGGTCGGATCGTTTCGTGGTGTTCTAGTGAAATGTTCCATTCGATAGGGCGCAACTTTTTGCTAAAGGTGTCCAAGACCGTCAGACCCTTACTTACGGAGATATAAGACACGTGCGTGGTTGCTCGTGCCGAGCTTCAGAAATGTTGCTCCAGAGACTAAGTCCCAGAAAACCTTCCGACCCCAAAAACTCCCAGAAGGAGTCGTCGGATCGTTTCGCGATGTTCTAGTGAAATGTTCAGCTCGACGGAATGCAACTTTTACCTAAAGGGGTCCAAGACCGTCAGACGCTTAGGTACGGAGATACGGGCATGGGTCGGTTTTCCCCATACAAAATACCCCATGGAAAACTGCAAAACCCCAAAACAGGTCGAAGGAGTGGTCGGATCGTTTCGTGGTGTTCTAGTGAAATGTTCCATTCGATAGAGCGCAACTTTTTGCTAAAGGTGTCCAAGACCGTCAGACCCTTACTTACGGAGATATAAGACACGTGCGTGGTTGCTCGTGCCGAGCTTCAGAAATGTTGCTCCAGAGACTAAGTCCCAGAAAACCTTCGGACCCCAAAAACTCCCAGAAGGAGTCGTCGGATCGTTTCGCGATGTTCTAGTGAAATGTTCAGCTCGACGGAATGCAACTTTTACCTAAAGGGGTCCAAGACCGTCAGACGCTTAGGTACGGAGATACGGGCATGGGTCGGTTTTCCCCATACAAAATACCCCATGGAAAACTGCAAAACCCCAAAACAGGTCGAAGGAGTGGTCGGATCGTTTCGTGGTGTTCTAGTGAAATGTTCCATTCGATAGGGCGCAACTTTTTGCTAAAGGTGTCCAAGACCGTCAGACCCTTACTTACGGAGATATAAGACACGTGCGTGGTTGCTCGTGCCGAGCTTCAGAAATGTTGCTCCAGAGACTAAGTCCCAGAAAACCTTCGGACCCCAAAAACTCCCAGAAGGAGTCGTCGGATCGTTTCGCGATGTTCTAGTGAAATGTTCAGCTCGACGAAATGCAACTTTTACCTAAAGGGGTCCAAGACCGTCAGACGCTTAGGTACGGAGATACGGGCATGGGTCGGTTTTCCCCATACAAAATACCCCATGGAAAACTGCAAAACCCCAAAACAGGTCGAAGGAGTGGTCGGATCGTTTCGTGGTGTTCTAGTGAAATGTTCCATTCGATAGGGCGCAACTTTTTGCTAAAGGTGTCCAAGACCGTCAGACCCTTACTTACGGAGATATAAGACACGTGCGTGGTTGCTCGTGCCGAGCTTCAGAAATGTTGCTCCAGAGACTAAGTCCCAGAAAACCTTCCGACCCCAAAAACTCCCAGAAGGAGGCGTCGGATCGTTTCGCGATGTTCTAGCGAAATGTTCAGCTCGACGGAATGCAACTTTTACCTAAAGGGGTCCAAGACCGTCAGACGCTTAGGTACGGAGATACGGGCATGGGTCGGTTTTCCCCATACAAAATACCCCATGGAAAACTGCAAAACCCCAAAACAGGTCGAAGGAGTGGTCGGATCGTTTCGTGGTGTTCTAGTGAAATGTTCCATTCGATAGGGCGCAACTTTTTGCTAAAGGTGTCCAAGACCGTCAGACCCTTACTTACGGAGATATAAGACACGTGCGTGGTTGCTCGTGCCGAGCTTCAGAAATGTTGCTCCAGAGACTAAGTCCCAGAAAACCTTCCGACCCCAAAAACTCCCAGAAGGAGGCGTCGGATCGTTTCGCGATGTTCTAGCGAAATGTTCAGCTCGACGGAATGCAACTTTTACCTAAAGGGGTCCAAGACCGTCAGACGCTTAGGTACGGAGATACGGGCATGGG
>NW_026525527.1:132500-142500 GCF_943737925.1 Anopheles nili
CAAGCACGCGAAACAGCTTGCACGGGTGATGGACCACATTGGACGAGTGACGGTTACCGGTTACCAGTGGGTTAGCCATGTTGTAACGGGCTAAGAGGCCTGTTAAGCCAGAGTGTACGGAGTTCAGATGGCTAGGTGCGCACGCAGGCATCGAGGTTTTGATGGTTTGCGCAGAGTTGTAGCACGGCAGAGAGCGCGCCGGAGCAGTTTCAGTCCAATCGGACGATGCGCGGGTGTTTTACAGAACATTGAAAGTTGTATGGAAGAAAACCCCTGGAAGTATGCAATACATGGGAAAATACGAAATACTCTCGGATGGAGGTGTCTGAGAAGTTTGGCGTATATGAACGAAAGTTAGCCACGGTGGTGTTCTAACATCGGTGCTTGGGACGCAAAACCGTCGAACGCATGGTTTCGAGGCAATGTGCGAAAAACGGGCAAAATGGTGCACGAACAAAGGGGCACGCGCTATATCTGGCAGAAGGAGAACTCTGCGAGGTGTTGTGTGTATGGACGAAAAGTAGGCATTACGGAGTTGAGCAAACGCGCCGAAGACCGGGAATCGATATCTCCAACCGGCTGGTCGGTAGAGCGATTCCCAACACCCCATAGACACCGCAATGGGTGAAAATCGGCTAAGTCCCAATATGTACCTTCAGAGGGGCATATCTCGAAAACTTCTCGTCAGATCGGGGCCAAATTCACAGAGAAGACACATGTCGAGGAGTTGTTTCGGTTGAGCGATAGTGGTTTTTGGGTGAAAATGTACCCCTAAACCTTGTACAGAGAGGACCCCTTCCGTAGAGCAAAATCCTGAAGGTCGGGGTCGCGCAAGGGTCGACATGGGTCGAGGTGGACTATCATGCGAAACCACTTTTTTCGGTCCCTACGGTGCCCCTAGATGATGAAAAGTACAATCCGAGGTTGATTACGAACACTTTTGTGCACCCCCTTCCGTAGAGCAAAATCCTGAAGGTCGGGGTCGCACAAGTGTGCACCCCCTTCCGTAGAGCAAAATCCTGAAGGTCGGGGTCGCGCAAGGGTCGACATGGGTCGAGGTGGACTATCATGCGAAACCACTTTTTTCGGTCCCTACGGTGCCCCTAGATGATGAAAAGTACAATCCGAGGTTGATTACGAACACTTTTGTGCACCCCCTTCCGTAGAGCAAAATCCTGAAGGTCGGGGTTGCGCACAAGTAGACCCCCTTCCGTAGAGCAAAATCCTGAAGGTCGGGGTCGCGCAAGGGTCGACATGGGTCGAGGTGGACTATCATGCGAAACCACTTTTTTCGGTCCCTACGGTGCCCCTAGATGATGAAAAGTACAATCCGAGGTTGATTACGAACACTTTTGTGCACCCCCTTCCGTAGAGCAAAATCCTGAAGGTCGGGGTTGCGCACAAGTCGACCCCCTTCCGTAGAGCAAAATCCTGAAGGTCGGGGTCGCGCAAGGGTCGACATGGGTCGAGGTGGACTATCATGCGAAACCACTTTTTTCGGTCCCTACGGTGCCCCTAGATGATGAAAAGTACAATCCGAGGTTGATTACGAACACTTTTGTGCACCCCCTTCCGTAGAGCAAAATCCTGAAGGTCGGGGTTGCGCACAAGTAGACCCCCTTCCGTAGAGCAAAATCCTGAAGGTCGGGGTCGCGCAAGGGTCGACATGGGTCGAGGTGGACTATCATGCGAAACCACTTTTTTCGGTCCCTACGGTGCCCCTAGATGATGAAAAGTACAATCCGAGGTTGATTACGAACACTTTTGTGCACCCCCAAAAATGGCCAAAATCCTGAAGGTCCGGGTTCTCGGGGCGGTCGAGGCCCTCGGACGTGCACGAAAAGTCGGTACCCACGCCGAGCTTCAGAATTTGGTCTGCAGAGACTAAGTCCCAACCGAAACTGGCAACCCACAAAAGTATACCAAGGAGTGGTCGGATCGAGTTACAGTGTTCGAGAGTATTGACGAGGATGGTTATACGCAACTTTTTGCTAAAGGTGTCCAAGACCGTCAGACCCTTACTTACGGAGATATAAGACACGTGCGTGGTTGCTCGTGCCGAGCTTCAGAAATGTTGCTCCAGAGACTAAGTCCCAGAAAACCTTCCGACCCCAAAAACTCCCAGAAGGAGTCGTCGGATCGTTTCGCGATGTTCTAGTGAAATGTTCAGCTCGACGGAATGCAACTTTTACCTAAAGGGGTCCAAGACCGTCAGACGCTTAGGTACGGAGATACGGGCATGGGTCGGTTTTCCCCATACAAAATACCCCATGGAAAACTGCAAAACCCCAAAACAGGTCGAAGGAGTGGTCGGATCGTTTCGTGGTGTTCTAGTGAAATGTTCCATTCGATAGGGCGCAACTTTTTGCTAAAGGTGTCCAAGACCGTCAGACCCTTACTTACGGAGATATAAGACACGTGCGTGGTTGCTCGTGCCGAGCTTCAGAAATGTTGCTCCAGAGACTAAGTCCCAGAAAACCTTCCGACCCCAAAAACTCCCAGAAGGAGTCGTCGGATCGTTTCGCGATGTTCTAGTGAAATGTTCAGCTCGACGAAATGCAACTTTTACCTAAAGGGGTCCAAGACCGTCAGACGCTTAGGTACGGAGATACGGGCATGGGTCGGTTTTCCCCATACAAAATACCCCATGGAAAACTGCAAAACCCCAAAACAGGTCGAAGGAGTGGTCGGATCGTTTCGTGATGTTCTACTGACTTTTTAGGCTTACCGAGACACAACTTTCCGCAGAAGGGTGCAAAACTGTCAGACTCATAGTTTCGGAGATACAAGCATGGGTCATGTTTGCTCGTGCCGAGCTTCAGAATTTTCCATGGCCAAAAAGCCCTAGAATTTGACATTTCACTATTATAGGGAGGTATGGTTGTACTGAGTCGTCATAGAAAGTTTAGCCTCCTCATGTAAACTGACGATTCGATATCAGGGAGGTCGGGAGTTGTCGAAAAGAGACCCTAGGACCTAATACTAGACTCATGTAGTGGCAAGGTGTTTCGGCCCGTGGGTGACGGTTGTATGAAATTTGGGTGACGGCAACTACGACTGGTTCTGGTACCGGGAAGGTGTGTCCTGGTGTCCGGAGGCGTTTTAACGGTAGCTGGGCGGTCGGAACGGTGACCTAGGGTGGTTTTGGGTGAAATCAACTACCTCCACCGATGGTCAACCAGAGGCTAGTGGTAGATGGAAAACACCCTGGGAAGGTGTCCCAGGGCTCGGAGTAGCAGTAACAAGGGGTGCCGCTGTCTCTAGGTCGCGGAACCACTGTGCTTGCCTGCAACACAGTCCTAGGGAGAGCGGCCGAAAGGTTCCGCACGGTGACTTGCACCCACCGGGAATGGGGTCAAGTAGCCAAGAGGTGTCCAACCAAGGGTTAGTGGTACATGGAAAACACCCTGGGAAGGTGTCCCAGGGCTCGGAGTAGAGTGACTTGCACCCACCGGGAAAGGGGTCAAGTAGCCAAGAGGTGTCAGAACTCGTAGATCTTGAGGAGACGGTGCTTAGCACCGGCACGTTGTTACTTCTTGAGTGTTGTACGGCCATCCAACCTGGGTGGGAAGTACCGCGGTACCGGGTATACCCCGATCTCGCATCAAACGGTGAAACGAACAATACTAGTTGAGCTCGGCGTAATGTAGAGATGAGCGATGAACCAAACACGGAGAGTGCATAGGACCCGGAACGGTTAAAGGTTCCGCCGGTTCATGAGGAGGCGAAGCTAAGATGAGTCGGGAACAAACAAGGGGCCTGCCAGAGTGTCAGCTGGCGCGCTTCCGAGAGCTCCGCACGAGGTGCACGTGTGGAGCCGGGTGCCTGCGTCCAAGGAGAGAAGGGCGCAAGCAGCTAGGAGGCGGATCGGATCATGCCATCGAGAGTGCGAGTTGGCACAACGAGGTGACGTTGGTGCCTTCAACCGGGTGTTTACGGGCATAGAATCCAGATCAAGTTGTCCCATCGGTGGCGTAGTTAAATCGGGTGGTCCCCGGGGCTTTGCCCTAGGGACCGGTACACGGATAGAGAGAGAGAGTGAGAGAATTCTGGTTGATCCTACCAGTGATATACGCTTGTCTCAAAGGTTAAGCCATGCATGTCTAAGTACGAACTTCGTTGAAAGTGAAACCGCATAAGGCTCAGTATAACAGCTATAATTCACAAGATCATCCCCCCATCAGTTAGTTGGATAACTGTGGAAAAGCCAGAGCTAATACATGCAACATGCCGGGACCGACCCGCCTCGCGCGGGGAGGAACCGGTGCACTTATTAGTGAAACCAACCGCCCTCCGGGTGGCTTGAGTTGAAGTCTGGATAAGGATGCCGATCGTATGGTCGCTTGCGACCGACGACAGATCTTTCAAATGTCTGCCCTATCAACTATTGATGGTAGTGTAGAGGACTACCATGGTTGCGACGGGTAACGGGGAATCAGGGTTCGATTCCGGAGAGGGAGCCTGAGAAATGGCTACCACATCCAAGGAAGGCAGCAGGCGCGTAAATTACCCAATCCCGGCACGGGGAGGTAGTGACGAGAAATAACAATATGGACCTCTTTAACGATGGTCCATAATTGGAATGAGTTGAGCATAAATCCTTCAGCAAGGATCCAGTGGAGGGCAAGTCTGGTGCCAGCAGCCGCGGTAATTCCAGCTCCACTAGCGTATATTAAAGTTGTTGCGGTTAAAACGTTCGAAGTTGATTCTCCGTCCAGACTCGCGACCGCCGCGGGCACCCGGTTACCCGGGGCCGTCCGTGTGCGCGTCCGCGGCTGCGACTCACAATGGTGTGCCTGGGGCGGTACTCCGTGGCGGGTCAGTCGGGTAGCTAGTGGCATCCGCCGCCTCCCGGCGACCCAGCTCATGGTGCCCAGGGTGCTCGCGTTTACCTTGAACAAATTAGAGTGCTCACAGCAGGCTAGTACAAAGGCGTCCGGCCCTCCGGGTCGGCGTTGGCCGAGAATAATCTTGCATGGAATAATGGAACATGACCTCGGTCTTAGTCTTTCGTTGGTTTGTCTCCGGACCAAGAGGTAATGATTAACAGAAGTAGTTGGGGGCATTGGTATTACGGCGCGAGAGGTGAAATTCGTAGACCGTCGTAGGACCGACTGAAGCGAAAGCGTTTGCCATGGATGCTTTCATTAATCAAGAACGAAAGTTAGAGGATCGAAGGCGATTAGATACCGCCCTAGTTCTAACCGTAAACGATGCCAATTAGCAGTTGGGAGACGCTACCTTTAACTCGGTGCTCTCAGTCGCTTCCGGGAAACCAAAATCGGGTTCCGGGGGAAGTATGGTTGCAAAATTGAAACTTAAAGGAATTGACGGAAGGGCACCACCAGAAGTGGAGCTTGCAGTCGCGAGTGAGACCTCAACCAGAGCAGACGTGCCTCCGCGTCACTCTGTGGTAAGAGAAAATTTCTGTGAGTAAAATCGAGAAAAGTGATGAAATTCTGGCGTAAAAGTGTAGTAGAAGTGCTTTTTAAAGCAATTTCGGTGAAAATCTGGTGAAAAACGGGCGGAAAACTGCAAATTTCCACGGTAAAAGTGTGGCGTCATCGTGGCGTCATCCCGCCCATACAATTGTATGGGGAAATTTTGTGGCCGTAAAAAGACACCAAACTCCATGATTTTGGCGGATTTTCTGTGAGATAAACAATAAACAGTGGATACATTATCGTTTTCTGTAAGAAAACAGTGGAAAAACTAGTGGAAAACTGTGAAAAACAGTGAAAAAGGAGTTTCATATGAGTGAAAACTGCAATAAAGTGCTGTAAAATACCTCGTGGTCGGTCTGACAGGTCTAATGTCAGAGTGACAACTGCGGTAAAAGTGCAGTAAAATACCACGATAACTGCGATAAAAGTGCAGTAAAATACCGCTTGGGCAATCTGACAGGTCTAATGTCAGAGCGATTACTGCGGTAAAAGTGCAGTAAAATACCGCTTGGGCAGTCTGACAGGTCTAATGTCAGGGCGAGAGCTGCAATAATAATTGCTATAAATATCGTGTGGACAATTTGACATGTCATGTGTCAGAGCGAAAAGTGGGCGAAAGTTGCTATAAAATAAAGTGCTAGAAAAAACTGCTTGACTTTTACGACAGCTGGAAAAACTGCGCGAATATTTAGACAGTTCGTCTGTCAGAGTGATAATGGGCCAATCCCATTAAAGAACAACATGGAGCTGTTACGAAGATCCCGGCGGCTCGGGTCGGTGGAGGCGAGGGAGGAGGTGAATTCCCCGCTTTCCCCTTCTCATCAAATAGCAAAGTCGCCGAAGGTAGTACTGGAGCGACTGCCAGTAATACCTGAGGAGGCTGTAGAGACAGTGGCGGTTGATAAAACACCGCCAGCAGGAATGGAGGACCTTATGAAGCAGATCCGAAACCTGAGCGAGTCGGTCCGCTCGCTGACGGTACAGGTGGAAGAGCTGCGAAAAGAGAACGCCGCTCTGCATAAAAACAACAATGAGCTGAAGGCTGCAATGGCTGCAAAGGCCACCCCACAGGTGCCAAAACCTGTGGTGGCCGAAAAGCAGCCACAAGCAGAAGTGTTTCAACAGCCGCCGACCGATGCGGGTGACTGGCAGGAGGTGGCCAGTAAAAAGAAACAGAAGAAAAAGAAGAAGGCTGCGGTGACGCCAGCACCAGCAGCGGTGGTACCACCGGTGGTGGGAGGAAGCCATACCCTCCCACCTAAGAAAACAACCCCCCCTGGACAGTGGGTGAAGCCTGTCCAGGAGGAATGGAGGAAGAAAAAGCCAGTGAAGGGTCGAGAGAGTCGACCAGCGGCTCTAAGAGTAATCCCGGCGGAAGACGCCAGCTGGGAGGAGGTGTTCCGCTTGGCACGGCTGAACACCTCCTTAGCGGAGGTACGTACTGAGGTAGTCCGTACGGAGCGTACCCGGAGAGATCATCTGATCCTCCGGCTGAAGCAGAGCGCAGATGGCCCTCGAATGCGCGATCAGGTGTCAAAGGCCATTGGGTCACGCGGAGTGACCAGCCTTATCGCCGAGATGGCGTACATCACGGCGAACAACGTGGATCCGCTGGCGACGCCGGAGGAGGTGGCCGCTGAGATCAAATCTCAGTATGGTGTGGCCATCCCTCCCGAGAGTATCTCGCTACATGCGTACCCGAACGGCCTGCAGAGGTGCAGAGCACGGGTGCTGCGCAGTGAAGCCACGTTGCTGGACGGCAAGAAGCTCCGAGTCGGCTTCTGCCTCTCCACCGTGAAGGTAGTAGAGGAACTGAGGCGGAGTGCTCAAAGGTGCTTCCGGTGCCACGAGATCGGGCACCGATCCTTTGAGTGCAAAGGAACCGACAGATCGAATCGCTGTTTCCGCTGCGGTAACGAGGGCCATCGCGCAAGGGGCTGCAAGGCTCCGGCGTGCTGTGGAGTGTGCGGATTGGCACACCAGACCGGTGATCGGTCTTGTCGAGGAGCTCAGACTACACGTTCACACGTGTAATGCAGCTGAACTGCCAGCGACGCGCCGTCTCCCAAGACCTTGCGATCCAGCATGCGCGTGAGGATCGGGCGGACGTTGTCCTCCTGTCCGATCCGCATCGCGTGCCCACGAACAACGGGAACTGGATCGCAGATGAGTCTGGGAGTGTCGCAATTATAGCGACAGGTAGGTCGCCAGTTCAGAGAGTGCTAGCGACTGGAGTGCCGTGGGTGGCAGCAGCCGTCATTGACGGCGTGCTCTTCATCTGCTGCTACGTTCGGCCTCTAGTCAACGTTGAGCGCTTTGTGCAGGTGCTGGAAGCCATAGAAATGGTGGCAATGGGTCACCAGCGGATCGTCCTCGCTGGAGACTTCAACGCCAGCCATGAAGAGTGGGGCAGCCCTCGCTCGTCCGCCAAGGGCGAGGAGCTGCTGCTGACCTGCGAACGGCTAGGCTTGAAGGTGCTCAATCGCGGCGACACACCCACCTTCGTAGGGAACGGGGTTGCCAGCGAGAGCATAGTCGACGTATCCTTCGCCAGCCATGCCATCGCTGGTCCGGGCGATTGGGCGGTCAGCAGCCGGCCCACTCTGAGTGACCATCGAGCGGTTTGCTTCACCATCAGCGAAGCTAACAACAGCAACCGCGAGCACCAGGCACGGAGCGCGACAACAGAACACCGAGACCGATCACGGAACATCATGAGGTGGATGATCACCAGGTTCAGCCCGAACATCTTCGCTGAACTGTTGGTTGATCTCCGCCTTGATGAAATGGCGAAGGATGTGAAAGGGCTGATGAAGACCCTACGCGAGGCATGTAACGCCACAATGCCGAGGCAGCAGCCGGGCCTGGGAGCCAACCGCTCGGCCTTTTGGTGGAACCCTCAGCTGGCGGAGCTGAGGACTGCCTGTCAACGAGCCAGGGAAGCAGTGCAACAGGCAAGGGATCCGGAGCAGCGTGCTTGCCGAATGAACATGGCGCGCGTCGTGGAGCGCCAGTTCGAAGCGGAAATCCGGGCAAGCAAGCGTCGCTGCTTCCAGGATCTTATCAACGAGGCAGAGAGCAACATCTTCGGAGCCGGCTACAGGGTCGTGATGACTCGCTTGAGGGGAAGTCGAACACCGCCAGAGCGGGACCCTCAAGTGCTCGGCACCATCGTGGCGGAGCTGTTCCCCGAACACCCTGCGATGGAGTGGCCGGAACCATCACCGACGGCGGCGTCGACCATCCGCCCCGTCTCCGAGGACGAGCTGTTGGAGATCGCTGCTTCACTGAACCCGCGAAAGGCCCCGGGCATCGACGGGATTCCTAATGGCGCATTGACGGTGGCCATTCGGACGAGTCCTGGTACGTTCTGCCGGATATACCAGGACCTCATCGACAGAGCAGAATTCCCGGCGCAGTGGAAGCGCCAACGGTTGGTGCTATTGGCGAAACCGGGCAAACCACCGGGCCTGCCGTCATCATATAGGCCCCTATGCATGCTCGACACTGCCGCTAAAGTGTTTGAGCGCATAGTACTGAATCGGCTCAACGAGCACTTGGAGCAGGCCAACGCTCCCCGTCTCTCCCCCGCACAGTACGGTTTCCGTAGGGGGAGATCGACAGTGCAAGCCATTCAGGAGGTGGTGGCCCGAGGACAACGCGCCATGGCCTTTGGAAGAACCAACCGTCGGGATAAACGATGCCTCATGGTGGTAGCTTTGGACGTTGCCAACGCCTTCAACAGTGCCAGTTGGACGGCGATTGGCCAATGCCTGAAGGAGAAGCTGGTGCCGCAGCCGCTGCAAAGGCTCCTTCGGAGCTACTTCACCGGCCGCGTGCTGTGGTACGAGACCAGCAGGGGCATCGTTGCTCGTGACGTATCCGCAGGAGTGCCGCAGGGGTCGATCCTGGGACCGACCCTCTGGAACGTATTGTACGATGGCGTTTTAGGCTTGGAGCTGCCACCGGGCGTCGACATCATCGGGTACGCGGACGACATCGTCTTGACGGCTCCGGGTTGTACTCCCAGAGAGGCCGCTGCAGAGGCCGAAAAGGCTGTCCTGGTCATCAACCAGTGGATGGAGCGTCACCAACTCAAGCTCTCCGCCGGCAAAACTGAGATGGTGATGATCAGCAGCCTTCGTCAGGGACACCCGCGTATTCCGGTGGACATCTGCGGCACAATCGTCGAGTCGTCGAGGACCATCCGCTACCTCGGCGTCACGCTGGAGGATCACCTTAGCTGGAAACAGCACGTCGAGGCCGTGTCGCAAAAGGCTCTCCGTGTTGCGAAAGCAGTGACTGCACTGATGCAGAACCACGGTGGTCCCAAGCCAGCACAACGACGATTGCTCGCGGGTGTGGTGTCATCGGTCATCCGGTATGCGGCTCCAGTATGGCACAGCGCGACAAGCCTGCAGGCGTGTGCCAGGCTTCTCCAGCGATCGCAGCGGATCCCTGCGATTCGGACGGCCTGCGCATTCCGAACCGTCAGCCACAGTGTAGCAACAATCCTGGCCGGACTCATTCCCATCGGCCTGCTGGTGGAGGAGGAC